>NC_034599.1:90370801-90388885 GCF_900095145.1 Mus pahari
TTCCTGGGGAGATGCAACATAGATAAATACTCGCCTCAGACAGGGAATCCATGACAGATCAAAGTATTGATACCACCAAAGTTAAAGTTGATGAACCAATTAATTTTATTGGGGTTTCTTATAAGAATGGGGGTGAAGGGTTGCTTATAGGAGCAGAAATGACTCAAAGACAGCTTTATCACCAAGGCCCACCCCAGCATGGGTGACAACTCACAAAACCTGAAAACTTGAGAGTTTACTGCCCAGCCTGCAGGGAGCCTAACAGGTTGGGGAGAGTATCCTTTCCAAGTGACCCGGTTGGTCCAAATCTCTTCCAGGAAGCTGCCCTGGTTTCTGGTTCCAGGTTTCTCAAGGCAGCTGGTCTGGTCTGATTCTTCTCTGTAGCTTTTCTCCTCTGTGAGTCTTCTTTGCAGCTCAGCTTCCTTCAGTCCGAGGGATACTCTCAGAATTTATTCCTTTCTCTGTCAGGGCAGGGGCCTAGTGAATCTGGTCAGTTTCAGGCACTTCCTGAAGCTATTTGGTGTTGTTTACCTTCTTACTTTAAGGAGCTTCCCTGCAGGTCGGTGTGTTTAATTCTCTAAGGAAACTCTTAACAACAGGTCCCTGAGAAGGAGACCAGTGCACAGGACACACTTAGTAAGTGCTCGCTAGATGAAGCATCAGTCCCCACAGTGGGTGCTGGGTGCTTTGGTATTCTCTAAAACAAGTCACCAGGATGCTAGAGAACAATTTTAGAGCTTTCCTTGCACTTAATTTTTAATACATAACAAGAACATAATTATCCTCTCCTGCTACTTGCTATCCAGAATGGTAATGATAGCTTATTGTAAACCCTGCATTAGCCTGGCCCCAAGGATCTTGAGTAAAGGGTGGACCTTAGACTGTGGATGGACTAACTTGGCCCCTATTCTTGTCTGTTGTCTTCCAATTTCAAATTCAGAATGTCACTGGTGTTAATTTTACAAAAATAAGATTTTCAAACATCAGGGTCTTTGTGTAACTTTGTTATCAGATACCCAGTGATAAAAGTTGTTACTTGGGGCTGGAGAGGTGGCTCAGCGGTTAAGAGCACTGACTGCTCTTCCAGAGGTGCTGAGTTCAAATCCCAGCAACCACATGGTGGCTCACAACCATCTGTAATGAGATCTGATGCCCTCTTCTGGGGTGTCTGAAGTCAGGTACAGTGTACTTACATATAATAAATAAATAAAAATCTAAAAATTAAAAAAAAATAAAAGAAGAAAAAACACTGTTACTTACTTGATGGTGACATATGATTAATAATATCATCCTCTGAAATAAATATCACATGGTACAACTGAGTGTGCTATTTAGAAAAACAAGAGGGGCAAAACACAGAAGAAGGCAAGGGACTTCAGATATGGGGTACCCGGCTGTCTTGCAAGCCAGGAGGCTGCTGGGCATCAGGCCCAGAGGCAGCAACATCAGAATGGCTGATGGAGAGAGGGCTGGGGGAGGGGTGAGGAATGACTTAAAGCAGGCCTGACGTTAGTCAGAATGCATTAGTTAAAGTATCTCAGGATTGGTTGGTATGGTGATTTCAATGAGAATGACCCCAAAGATTCTGCTATTTAATCCTTGGTATTAATATCTGGGGAGAGTATCCTTTCTAAGAGACTCCGTTGGTCTAAACCTCTTCCAGGCAACTGTGCAAAATTTCTGCTTCCTCAAGGCAGCTGGTCTGGTCTGAGTCTTCCCTGTAGATTTTCTCCTCTGTGAGTCTATTTCCTTCAGTCTTAGGGTGACTATCAGCTTTTATTCCTTACTCTGGCACGGAGGGGGCTAGTGAATTTGGCCAGTTTTGGAGGCTTCCCTGAAACTGCTTGAATAGCTTGAATACTTGGGCCCCAGTTGGTGGAACTGTTTGGGAAGGATTAGGAGGTGTGGCCTCGTTGGAGGATGTGTGTTACTGCCCTGGGGAGGGCTTTGAGGTTCCAAAAGCCTATGCCATTCCCAGTTAGCTTTCTCTGCCTTTTACTTCTAGGTCAGGATGTAAGGTCTCAACTACTGCTCTAGTCCCCTGCCTGCCTGCCTGTCTGCCTGCCTGCCTGCCTGCCTGTTGTCATGCTCCTTGACATGATAGTCATGGACTCACCCTCTGAAATGGTAAGCCCCCAGTAACTCTTCTATAACTTGCCTTGATCATGGTGTCTTGGGCATAGCTTTAGAAAAGTAATTGAGTCAGTTGTTAAATAGCGGCAAATGTGGGTCACCATTTTCTTGGACCTTGCTCTGACCCAGGTTTTGACAAGTCAATGGCTGGTGCAATAGGAGACTTTGAGCATGACAGTGCTTAGCTGAAGTTAACTATCATCTACTACTATAAATCGGTTTCATATACTGACTCGTTAGCTTGGTTGGTGTTTTTAGTCTTATTGTCTGCTATTGAGTAGCTATTTCTTCCAGATAGAAACATTTCCTCCTATAGGAAGATGTGATGCTCACAAGACTCAGGAAGCTCACAAAATTTGCAAGACTTATGAGTCCCTTCCTGGAGTTAGACAATTAGCAAACAACCACTGGAGGAGACTCGGGTGGAACTGCCTGCAAGTTGTGTAAGTACTCATGAGTCGTCAGTCACCCGTGCTAAGGCAGGCCTTTCACTAATGCTGCCTAAATCATCTACACTCCTGTAAGTAACACAGATAAGCTCATTGGTCACCAGGCTAGACTTGGGGTAGAGTAATTCCTTGGGCCCGCTGTCATCAGTTCACTATTTGTCATGTATCTGTTCACATCTTCGCAAGCAAAGTAAGGAACACCTGTTTGGTTCTGCTGTGTGATATCATAGAGAGTTAGAAAACAAAAAGATGGTGTGACATAAGTAAAGAGGGTGTGTGTGTGTGGGGGGTGGTGGCAAATAGAAACTTCAGAACAAACAAGAAGCTTGCAAGAGAGGCAGCTTTATTATGCCCACAACACAATAAAGTAGTTGGCTAAGCTGCCATCAATATCTGCCCAGCCAGAACCACTGCACACTGCTTCATGACTATTATGTTTGTTAATTTAGTTTATATATTAATTAATTAATTAATTAATTATGTATACAGTGCTCTGCCTGCATGTATGCTTACACACCAGAAGAGGACACCAGATCTCATTATAGAGGGTCATGAGCTACCATGTGGTTCCTAGGAATTGAACTCAGGACCTCTGGAAGAGCAGCCAGTGCTCTTTACCTCTGAGCCATCTCTGCAGCCCGACTCTTAGTTTTTATACCCAGCCTATAAACAGGAAGCAGAACCTGATGCTGTGGTTCATTTATTCTTTTGAAAATGTGAAGTGAAGCTTACTAGCATTTGGAAGAAGGAAGAGATACAGTATATTTTGACTAAGGGAGTCGGGAGACACCATTGATGGATGGCAGGCCTGGGAGTAGAAGCGGAAAGTTCCCATCTTTATCTCCGAAAATGCATTGTCATAACATATATGATTGTCTGACTGCAGGCTTAGGAGGAAACTGACAGGTCAAAATCATTAAGTCTAAGATGTGTTAAAATGCCTGTTGTTTGGAGCAATGGCCAGAGGAAGAGAGGCAATGGATCCAGGGTGGTCCTACTGTGAGGAGGGAGTATCCAGGCCTCTCTCTCACCAGCAGTTCTTCACCCCGACTTTCTAGTCAACCTCGGGCATGTGCTAAAACCCCCAAAGCAAGCATGATTGCAGTGAAGGAGGTGGAGCGCCGGGACAGCATTCCACCAGCAGGCCGCTCCTAGAATTTGGTTTAAGACTCGAACACAGCTTTCTCACTCAGAACCCAAAGGGCAGGGACAGAGACAGGTACGTAGGCAGATGAACCACAGTGCGCTCCTGCAGGACAGGGCCAGAAGACCAGGGTAGAGGGGGATGGATTAGTCTGTGGGGGAGAAATGCATCTCTCTAGAGAGGTGTTGCCTAACCTGAGTTCTGAAGAGGTCAGACTGGTAAGGAAGGCTGTCCACAACGAAGTGAACGCATGGAGCAGAGGCAGGGACAGAAGGAGGAGGGCTTGCACACTACTATCATGAAAAAAAAAAAAAGGCTGTAAGAGCAAGGAGAGGCTGTTTTCTGCAACACAGAGTGGCCAGGGCAGGGCAGGGCATTGACTGGAGGGTGAATGGGAAGTTTTCCTGCTCCCATTTGTCAGCCTCCTCTCGACTGTGCCCCAGAATCTCTTGTCTCTCGGGGCTTTTGGGCGTTCTGATGTCTGCTCTTCTTGGACACCCCATCCCTCCCCACTGCTGGGTTCAGAGACCCAGTTTGGATGTTGATGTCTCAGACCTCCACAGTTCTACTCCCTAGCTTCCTTCCCATGTCTGTCTCTGAGCCCATGATCAAGTTCCGTGCTTTCTCTCTGGGCAGACAGCATCTACAGGAATTCAAATAAGTAAGTGTTGGCTGGTCTCCTGGGTTGTGGCCTTTGGGCAGCACTCAATCTGCACCATCAGTTATGGTGGCCCTGACGATTTGCTCAGAATGGAAGGTCCTTCAGAGCAAGGAGGCCATCATACTTATCATAACAGGATTAGGCTCTCCGTGGGATGGATGGATCCTTCACACTCGTGACATTCATTCCAACTGACACAGAGGACCCAGGAGCTACAAACTTGGCTTGGCCTACAGTGCTGGGTACTCAGGCTGGTTCATTGGCCTACAGTGCTGGGTACTCAGGCTGGTTCAGACCTGCACATTCCCCAACACTGGCTCAGGCCACACTGATCCCTCTACCTCTACCCTCAGATGAGACCCAGCATGGTCAAATCTCTGAGGATATAGAGGAAGTAGGGCTGTCAGATCCTTCTAGTCAAAGGAAGATCAAGGTGTGTGTGTGTGTGTGTGTGTGTGTGTGTGTGTGTGCTGGGGGATGGTTAACTGGGATTAGACTTACAAAGGGAACAAATAATGAATAATTAAAACTTCAGGGCCACAGTTGGGCTTCCCAAATTCACTATGACTATGCCCACCAAGCTTCTACTGAAACCCCTGGGAGTCCAGAGGAGCCCCAGATGCCTGCTACAAGCTTGAGGGCTCTTTGAAATTACCTACTTCAACTTAAAAATTCATGAGGGCTCTGCGCTGTACGTCTGGACTCATTTCAATGTAGCATTGATGTGTTAAATTACTTTCTGCTGAGACACCCGGGTTTGCCTGGCTTCTGCATCCTGCTGGAGGGGGCGAGGGGAGGAGAATTCTACTCTATTCTTTTTCCCTGACCTCCCTCCATGCCTTTTCTGGTTCCTGGCCTCAGTTTCCCCTGGGGCAACCAGCTTTCTCCACTCTATCCTCACCGACACTTTAGGTTCCTTTCCTCCAAGACAGTGACACCTCTAGGAATGAGCTCATGGTCCAGGTAGAGACCATGAGCCTCAGCTGGGATGTCTGTTGCTCCTGAAACAGAAAGACCTATTCAGCTCAGATTCAACTCCAAGGCCTTCTGGGAGGGAAAAGCTGCCTGATGATGAGCCAACCAGAGAAAGCTGAGCTGGGAGATGGCCCCAGCTTAGAGCACACACTTATTGGGAGGGGTTTGGGTTTTTCCCTGGGAGTCGCCAGGCTAGATTGGGGTGTTAGGTTGCCCCACTAGATGCTCCACATCTCACTGTGTGGTTTTAGGGGTTGGATTGGGTGATCTTCAGGGTCTCTTTCAGCTTTAAGACTCTCTGCCTGGGGCTTTAATAGAGATGTAAGGAAGGTTAAGTTTCCTGTTATTGGAGAGTGAGATTCCGAGCTGCCGGTCTGCAGAGTCCCTGCAGGGCAGGAGTCAGGATCTGTATTTTGAACATAGCAGCTTGATGACTCTGATCTACAGCCAGGTTTGGGAGTGTATATTCTTCAGTGGTCCTTCCTACGTCGGCCACTCAAGGAGTCACGACAGGAATTTACTGAACACCTACTATGAGTCAGTGCCACCTTTGACAAAGACCTCCTTGTAGGGTAGAGAGAGTGACCTCCGGCCCATGCCAGACTTCCTGTCAAGTCCCAACCGCCAGCTCTGAGGGAAAACACACATTCCTGCCACTTCCTCTCACCATTCGATGGCCCCATAAGCAGCATTTCAAACTTTTATTGATGAATAAGCTATTCAGCGTCCAGTCGGTTCCCTTATAAACAGCACGTAGATGAACGCCAGCCTTTATGTGGCGGCTGCTGTTGATGTCTCATTTAAAACCTTAACAAGGCCATGCCATGGCAACCGTAACTCACACATTGCTTGAATTCAAATGGCTTATTATCAAGATAAACATTTATGATATTAAGGTATGCAATATTAGTGTCATATTTTATACGTGCTTACTTGTAGCATAGTTCAGCTCGAGGCCAACACCATATTGAATTATTTAAAGCCATTTCTCCCAGGCTTATTAAAAAGTTCAGTAAAATATATATTAGTATATAAAAGTTTAACACAGAGTTCACATTGCAGTGTTTGCAATCTCTTGGCCTTTGGAAGGGAAAGCCAGGGCCACGTAGCTCCAAACAATGTCTTGAAGAAGTGAAGTGGGTGGGGGAAGACACCAAACATCCTTTCTCTGGGCTTCAGCAGTGACTTGACCCATTCTATTTGTTAAAGTATAAGGAGAAGGCTTGCAGGTCCCTCAGCCCAGTAATGAGACTCCCGAACACAGGGATAGCGTGAGACAATTGCCTCTGCTCTCTAGAACCCCATGTGGTTTACTGTATTAGTTACTGTTCTCGTCCCATTGACAGAAATACTAACAGGAACAATGCGAGGGAAGAAAGGCTTCTTTTAGTTTAGGATTTCAGAAATTACAGCCCATCATGGGGAGGGGGCACCCTTCCACCATTAAAGACTAAGAGTGTCCGAAGCCGAGTGAAAGATGGAGACCCAGAAGGCAGCAGAAACGTGTTGAAGAGGCACCTCCATCATGGAGGGCCAGGGGTCAGAGATCCCCAGCTAGAATCAAGAGGGGTCTAACCTTCCAAGTCCGGAGCCTAACGCCTACTTCCACAAGCCAGGCCCCTCCTCCTAAGAGCTCCACAGCCTTCCTCCGCATCAATAACTTGGGTGAAATCCTTAAACACATCGGTCCTCTTCGATGTGGGCATACTATAGCCAAGTAGCCTCTCTGATCCCCAGAGCTTTCGCAGTAGGGCAGTAGACCTTGCTGGCTGTGATTGGTCATGCAGAAGTTGGACTGTGGGACCTTAATCTGGAACAAGTTGCGGTATTCCTATTTCCCCACCAAGTACCTGAGACTGTGAATGAGATGTGTGACCCCCAACTAGGTTCCCCAGGGATTCGTTCCTACCCCCTGGATGCTGACTTCATCTCCTGGGACCTGGATCCGCAGCAGCCCCACCCTGCCCCATCCCCTGCTTCCTCCCTTCAAAGGTTGGGTTCAGGCTGGATTTAGAAAAGTACAAATGCAAAGATGTCTCATGTTGCTTATTTTTCTTCTCCTTGTGAGGAGACTCTGGGAAGGTCTTTTTTTGGGGGAGGGAGGGTCTGGATTCCTTGACCTCTGGAGATATTGATAGTTTGGGGAGTCTCAGCATTGGGGAAAGGATGCCTCTAGGACTGAATCTTGCTTCACAGTCCTCAGAGCAGGTTGTAAGCTGATCATTTGGATCCTCTGAGAGGTCACTCACAGACTCAGGTAGGAGAGAGAACTGTGGCCAGGAGAAAGAAATTTCAAGTGCATAGTAAGGACAATGAAAGTCTCAGTGACTGCAGGACCCACTGGCTGCCAGGAAGACTCTAGGGAAACGAGAGCATCCTCAACACTGAGTTAAACTGAGCATTGCCTTGGTAAGTCAGACTGAACCTGCCTTGGGGAGAAAGCAGGGCAAGGTTCTTGTGCTTCAGTGTTGTGGAGCAAATGCTAACCCATTTCTGTAGGTGGAGATCACAGGATAGTTCTGAGCCATGCATGGGTTCAACCCTGAAAGTGACCTGGCCTCTGGAAGTCCTAAGGGGCCAGTCCAGGAATTGGAAAAATGAGTCATCTCTGCTGCAAGGGAAAGGGAGGGAGCGAGGGGTGCATCAGGGGTGTCTTTTTGTTTTGTTTTGATTTGGCTTTGGTTTATTTTGGCTTTTCAAGACAGGGTTTCTCTGTGTCTCTCTGGCTGTCCTGGAACTCGCTCTGTAGACCAAGCTGGCTTTGTACTCAGAGATCCAAATGCCTCTGCCTCCTGTATGTGCTACTACCACCTGGCCAGAGGGAGGCTTTAAAAGTCATATTAACAGAAAGAAAGTGAATGTTATCTCTTCCCCGCTGAAAGACACAGAGTGTGTGACATCGTGGAGAAGAAGGGAAACCAGACTGGGATCTTACGACAGGGTCAAGACACACACAGCGGCTTTCAAACACAGAGCCGGAGATCTCCTTCCCTCCGGGGCACCTGTAACTTAGAGAACACAGGCCGGGAACAGGGACAAGCATCGGTCACTTTGGGAGGCCTTCGTAGTTAGCAAGGGCAGCTGTTAACAGGGGCTGCATGTTTGAGGAGTCCATCTTTGATTGAGGAACATCCTTGCCTTCGTAGAAGCACCACAGTCAGTGGGACCCTCTGAAAGGGAAGACCACTGGATCCTGGGTGTCCAGTACTACTGAGTGGGCTACGGAAAAGCATGCCACCCGTTAACTCAGGCCCTGTTAATCTGCCCTGTGCCTCACACTGGTGACATTCCTGAAGCCCCTTTTGCTGAGATCCACAGCCCACTGGGATAAGTGAAGTTGTTCACTTGTCAGGTAATTTTCCAGGTAAGATGTTACCAGGTATTTTACCAGGTAAGACACTAGCTGGTTAAAAAAACAAATTTGTCAGGCTCTCAGGGGGTCTGATTTAATTAACTTCTCAGACACCTGTGTATGTCTCAGCTACTCCTGAGCCACCACGTTAACTCTGGGAAGGTCTGCTGCATCTTTATGGAAAGAAATTCCTGGTGAGAATGAAGAGGATGTACAATCCTCCCCCAGAGACAGGCTAAGATGAAGGACCATGCGCTTGCTGGGGCACATCGTTCTGTTGTCTGGTTCTTTTTATTTCACCTGTACACCATGGGTGGCAAGTGTGTGTGTGTGTGTGTGTGTGTGTGTGTGTGTGTGTGTGTGTTACGATTTCCATGTGAAATGTCCCTCATAAGCTCCTGTATTTGAACCCTTGGTCCCCAGCTGATTGTGCTGTTGGAAAGACTATGGAACCTTGGGAATGCAGAGCCTAACTACAGGAAGTGGGTCACTTGGGGAGAACCTTGAAGGCAATACTTGTCTGTGCTCCATCCTGATCAGCCATAAGGTAAGAGCAGAAGCCTTCAGCTCCTACCACCATGGCTGGAGCCATTCCATTTTGCCATCCCAGACCTAATGGTCTGTGATCCTCTGAACCGGGAGCCAAACGAAATCTTTCCTAAGTCGCATCTGCCATGTATTTTTGTCACAGTATGAGAAAAAGCAACCAATACTGGGCAATTCATTTCTTGTAGAGGAAGCAACGAAGGCCAAGCACCACCCCTCAGCCCCACCCCTGCACAGAGTTAACCATGTGTGCTCAGCTCCTACTTCTAGATGGCTCTGAGCTTCATCAAGCTTCCAAGCCTCGATCTCACTACGTGATAAGACTCAAAGCATCTGACTTGAGAGGTCATGAAGATCAGATGAGGCAGTTGTATTTAGTGCACGACTCCTGTTACATGCCCAGCACATGGAAGCAGCTCTCACCGGAGCAGCGGGAGAATATTAGGTTTGTAGGGTGGTGGGGGAGGGGGAGGCAATAGGCCTGAGCCTCCTTCCTGAGGGTCTCCCTTGATGTCACTGGGGCACACCATCTGGAGGCTCCCTCCTGCCTCCTTGGTTTCCACAGCTGAGGAGGGTTTGTGGACACCTTGATCCTGATGCCTGCATGCAGTGAGGTTATTTCAGAAGCTCGGGTTGCAGTGGCTCTTGGCTCATTATTAAAACATGCAGTGCTGGCTGGCTCCTACCGTTTCTTCAAAGGCTACAATAATCCACAAGGCTTCCGATGAGCAGGAATTCTTAGAAACAAATGAGATTGCTACTTTTTAAGGAGAGCTACTATCAGTTTGCTCCTGTCTATTCACCTGTATTCAAGGAAACTGGCTTCTAACCTATGGTAAAAGAGTTAAGAAGCCTGAGGGTGTAGGTTCAAGAAACAACTGGAACAGCTGTCTACACAAAAGGCGGAGAACTCATCTCCTTCCATGATAAGGAGGCCGGACCCATCTTTGCGAGAGTAGAGTCTCCCTAAAATGCAAACTTGAGAAGCACTTGGCTATCCTACAGAAACCTTGGCTCAGGCACAGTTCCTGCATGCTCCAGCCTTTGTTTCAAATAGCAATTGCTCTCAAGGGGTAGAGTGGCATGCTGGCTAAGGATAAATCTCAGCTCCCCATCCTCTCACATCGGGCAAGCTCTCTAACCTCCCAAGACTACTACTTCCCCATCGTCAAATCGAGGGTGGAAACGGTATTTATGTCATGGAAGTTTTTGTGAGTCAAAAAGAAATGAAAGGCATTTAGAATCACACTGCAGGTATAGCAAGTGCTCATCGAATATCAGCTATCACTGCTGCCACCACCACCATCATCATCAATGCTGCTTCTGCCACCAGCACCAGCACCAGCACCAGCACCTTCCCCTGAATCTCTCATCCTGACAGCACAGTTGAGTTAGTGACTAACTGAAGGTGATCCCAGAGTAGCTCCGAAGAAGGTTGAGAAGGTCCATAGGTTCTGATGCCATGGAAACACTACCAATGTCTGTTGGCCCTAATTGACAGAGGTAGGGCAGTTCTATCATTCATCCATTCACTCTTCAGCATCTTCGTAGACATGGGCCTCCTGTATCTCTGTTTGAGCTGATGCATGCCCAGAACTTCCTAATGAAAGAGAAAGGGAATGAAACCTGTTTGGGGAGAGGTGAATTAGAGAACCTTCTACATTTTCATTCTGCAGTTAATTTGAGGCATTGGTTAGACATTTGTAATTTTGGCTGCCCATCATCAGAACCCTCTTCCTGTCTATAGATGTCCAGTGATGCTTGGTGGGAAGAACATCCTTCAGCTCCAGAACCTTGCAAGGACTAGATCCTCCTGTCTGCCCCCCCTGGCTCCCTGGGGCAGGAACCCGGAACAAAGCTTAGTCACGTGGATAGCCCTACAGACAGTTTTGACTCTTCAGGAAGTAAGGGCAAGATACGAGAATAAGTTAGGCATCCAAGTGTCATTGATATTAGTGGTGACTGTGTTAGTGTTAGCTGAGCTCAGCCTCAATAAAGGTCTTCCCTGCAGTAACTGGGGAGTCAGTCAGGGTTAGAGCTCTTTGCGCTAAGGAGAGAGCTGGGTAGGCAGGAAGTCAGATTCAACATTCGGTTTTAACAGAGCTGTAGAAGTGAGGGCAGGGAAGCCCACAGGGTGGCAAGCAGAGAAGCAATGCAGGGCTTGGGCAGGAAGTATGGGCACAAGCACTTCTGGTCGCCTGGAGGCATGAGTTCCAAGATTTGGGTGGTGGCACTGGCACACAGACAAGGTCGAGTCACAGTGGGTCTTACAAGCAGGCTGATGCATACTTTATCCATCAAACTGTTTGTTTTGAGATAACTGCAGATTCGTGTGCAGTTGTAAGAAATAATTGAGGGAACCCATGCTTTCTGGAATCTGCTTGTGAGGGTGAAGCCTTCTTTCATCCATAATATAGCACAGTACAGTCAATAGACAGAGCGGTCCATCACACAGGATCCTGGATAGCCTCTTCTGCATCCACATTCCCACCCCCACCACCTACCTTCACCTCCACATCCACCTTCAACTTACCTCTCCTATGCTTCTTTTGGAGACTGACCCAGGGCCTCCACCACCTAAGAAAGTGCAGAGCTACCTCCCGGCTGTTGCTTTTTTGAGACAGGGCTTTGCTGTGTGGTTCAGGCACGTCTAGGACTTAGGAGCCTCTTGCTTCTGCCTCCTTCCTGCTGGGGTCACAGATGTTTGCCACCACGCCAAGCCACTCTCTATTTTTATGATTTTTGTCATTTAACAATGTTATATAAGTGGAACTATGTGTTGCCTGGCATTTAGGACTGCCGTTCCCACAGAGGAAATTCTCTGGGGAGCCAGTCAGGCGGCTGCATGTGGCGTTGCTCATTCCCTTTTTATTGCTAGGCAGTATTCTAGGGAATTGACACAGTTTGTTAAAACTTCCACCGCCATAGGACCCCGGCTTACCTTCCCAAGGAAAGCTAGTCTAAATGTTAATGTACAGGATTTTCCTGAGTGCAACTGCAGTGCATTGTGGGAGCTTGATACACGGTTTTGAAACATTTCCACACTGCAAAGAGCTCTATCACTTTCTATTCCAGTTCCTCTGCATTCTTTTTTAAAAAGAAGATTTATTTTATGTGTCTGAGTTCTTGCCTGCATGTATGTGTGTGCATACCTGTGTTCTTGGTGCCACAAAGGCCAGAAAAGGGCGTTAGATCCCCTGGAACTGCAGTGATGGGTGGTTGTGAACCACCATGTGGGTGCTGAGAACTGGACCCTCTAGGCTGGACCCTGGATGCTCTCCAAGGGCAATCAGTGTTCTTCCTGAGCATGTCTCCAGCCCCCATTCCTCTGCAGTCTTACCAGCATTTATACTGTTCCCATTTTTTTTTTTTTTTTTTTGAGACAGGGTTTCTCTGTATAGCTCTGGCTGTCCTGGAACTCACTTTGTAGAACAGACTGGCCTCGAACTCAGAAATCCACCTGCCACTGCCTCCCGAGTGCAGGGATTTAAGGTGTGCACCACCACGCCTGGCATCTGTTCCTATTTTTTTAAAAAAGTTTTAGCCATCTTGGTGTCTGCGTGGAGACATCTCATTGTGATTTTCATTTCCATGTCCCTCCTGGCTGGCAGTGTGAGCAGCTCTTCCTGTGTATTCTACTCGCTTCAGTAAAATTCCCCTGCTGTGAGTTCATGTCTTGATTAATTTTTGTTACTGTTGAATTTTTAGAGCTTTTTATACTTTTGCAAACATGAATCCTCCGTGTAATCTTCAAATATTCTCGCTCTGTAGCTTGTCCTTTGATTCTTGAAACAGGCTCTTTAATGGAGTAGAAGTTTTAAATGCTGCTGCTGTGGACTTTGTCAATGGTCCCTTCTACAAACCCAGCTTCTTCTGCATTAAGATTGTTTGCTTTCCCCTGGAGCCAACCAAGACACCCTGACAACAAATAGGAAAAAAAATGGGGACAAATTGCACTTGAGGGCAAATCAAAACGTGATTACATACCCAGGAGCCACCCTTGCTGGCTTGTGCTGGGGCGTGTGTTAATGGGAAGAAACAGAGGGAGATTTCTGTAGAAACAAAGGGAGGGAGGGGTTCTTACTCAAGGAGCTACAGCTCCCAGGGTTAGTTATTAAATATTGAGATCTATGCCCTTTGGTGGTCTAGCATGCAGTCAGCTTTGATCTTCTTTGTACACTTGAAGCAGACGTGAAGTTGGTATTTATTCAGTGTCAGCTGCCGTGTATGTGCATGTGCGTGCAGATGACAGCAGAAACCAGAAGAGGGCGTCAGATCTCCTGGAGCTAGAGTTACAGGCAGCTGTGAGTGGTCCAATGTGAATGCCAGGAACTTTCGAGAACAAGCAATGGTTCTTAACTGCTGAGCCTTCTCTCCAGTCCACAAGACTTCCTAGTAGGGAAGGGAAAAACAGAAAACAAAGCAAAGCAACAATAACAATAACAACAACACCCAAAACCCAAATCGAACCAAACCAAGAACCCCACAAAAATACCATTGAGTTTACTTTGTCTTGGCCATCTACCGCTGGGCATGGAGCCTGCCCTTAAGAGCGGTTGTATACCTGGTCAGCCTCCATGGGAGAAAAACTAAATTTTTATCTGTGAGAAGTTATCAGTTGGCGATAGCTTCCGGGTGAGGGATGTCCACTTCTACTGTCAACACTAGGACCACATCAGGCCCAGACTGTGCAGACCCTGTGTGTGCTGCTACGGTCTCTGTGTGTTCAGCAGGCCTTATTTTCTTAGTGATCTCCATCCCTACTGGCTCTTACACTGTTTCAGCCTCCTCTTCTGCAGGACTCCCTGATAACACTCCTGAATAATAAAGGAACGGTTGGTGGTATCGCCAATCTCAAATTGTACTACAGATCTATAGTAATAAAACAATATGGCATTGGCATAAAAAAAGACACCATTCCTTCCAACTGGCTTCTCTTCCTGTGACTCAGAGGAGATGGTTGACATCTCTCAGGAGTGACAGTGGATCTGCCTGCCCCTCTTTCCAGATCACTGGTGGGCCCTCCTCCCCTCTTGTCATTAGAAATATACACACGTCTTCCTTATAATTGGTTATTTTACTTTGTGAAGTGTTCATGTTTATCTCTGGTCGCACACTTCGATCAGAGATTTATTTTGCATAACACTAATGTACTCGGGTTTTTTTTTACATTTATTTATTTATTTAGGAAGAGGTGCGCATGTGTAACGCAGGTGAGTGAGTCAGAAGACAACTTGCAGGAGTTGATTCTCTTCTACCATGTGGACTCCAGGGATCAAATTCAGGTTTTCGGGCTTACAGCAAGTACCCACAGAGCTCTCTCATCACTCGCAAATCTCAGGTTTTCTGTGGACATCGTGTGTGTTCTATTCTTACTTTCAATCTGTTTCTTTAAAGTGTGGATTTGGTTCTAGAAAATCATTAAATTGCTAAAGCCTCCTCTCCCGTCTCTCTTTCCTTTGAAAGCCCAGTTACATTACTTTATTCCCGTTCCCTTTGCTCCATATGTTCCCTTCTGGCAGACCCTTTTAATCTTGGCGAGGTTTTTTATTATTTATATATAAAATTTTATATACTGTTTGGTTCCATTCCTTATCTGATTTGTTCTGGAGAGTGTATTTCAGGTTTTCCCAGAGTCCTAGATCTTACTTCTTAATTAGTGGATTTGGGTCTTGTGCTTTTTCTGTGTCACAGATGAAAATAGAGACCCCAGGAAGATTAGAGTTTTCCTAATTGGCTCTATTTGGGTCTAGTGTATACACAATCAGGTAGATCCATCTGAAGGACACACACGGATTAAGCCAGCACCTGAATCAAGACTCAGAGCGTACACAACTCCCACCCCCAGCCCATGCACACTTTCTGGAAATGTGACCACCAGGCCCAGGCGATGACTACACTGCTGTTTTCATTGTAGGTTCACATTTTCTATTAACCTCATGTTGCTGGAACAGCACCATGACCTTTCTTTATGAGTGTTTATGTGCATGATCCATACATATGTGTGTGTATTTGTATGGTGTGTGTACGTGTGCCTTTATGCCCGTGCATGTGATAATACACATGCCACAGCACATGTGCAGAGTTCAGAGGACATCTTGGGTGTTGGTCCTTGGCTTCTGCCTCGAGACAGGTTCTTCTTTATTCATAGCTAGGTATGTCAGGCTAACTGGCTCAAAAGCTTCCAAACGTGATGCTGTCTTCATATCCCATCTCAAGCAGAGGGTTGGTATTTACAGGCACAGTCACTGTCACACCAGCTTTGTGTGAGTTGTGGGGATTCAAACTCAGGTCATCATACTTGGGCAGTAAATGCTGTACTTACTGAGTCATTTCCCCAGCTCCAGAATGACTTTCTAAAGGATAATTCTCTTTATATAATAATTTTGAGGTTCATCAATGTTGCTGTGTGATATGAGTAGTTCATTCATTTTTATTGCTGAGTAGAACCCATTGTATCGAATATATATTTTATGTATTCATTAACTGATTAGCTTTTGGGTTATTTCCATTTGAGACAAATTTAAATTAAAGCTTCTATATTTGTAACATCTTTCTATGAGCTTTTTTTTTTTTTCATTTCTCTTAGGAAAATATCTGGAAGTTTGTATTAGTCAGTATCCTCTCAGAACAGAATTGACCAAATGAATATGTCATATGAAAGAGACTTTATTAGACTGGCTTACACAATGGGGGGCTTGAGAGTTCCAACAGCGGTTGTCTTCACACTGGAGAGGCTTCACACTCGTGAGGCTGCATGCCCCGTGCCCCAGGCTGGCAGCGGCAGCTTGGAATGTTCCAGTGGTCTTCAGTCCATGTTGGAAGCCGAAGAGATGGGTTCTGATGTCAGTGAAGGATGGCGGCAGCAGATGCAGCAGCAGCAGCAGCAGCAGACACCACAGGGCAGATGAGCGTACCAGCAAGGCTCCACAGCTGGACACTGACACCCGCCTGCTGGAGGAGACCCCATCTCTCGGCTAACCCTTTCTGGAAAGGCCCCCATAGACCTACTCAGAGGGCTCATCTTTCTCCCAACTCCACACACACACACCTAGTCAAGTCAACAGTTAAGAGTAACGATCCCAGAGTTAGATAACTGGATTGTATATTTCTACAGCTCAAGAATTTTAAATGTTCCACACACCCCCAACACCGACAGGCCCTTGTAAGCATTCAGAGTCTCCCTTCCACACAGCAGTTTAATGTACAATCCCCAGGGACCGAAAACTAAAGTCCCTGTCACTGGGTTGATGAGGGTTCTCCTATTGGTGTAAAGACAGGCGTGAACTGACCCCCACAAAATTGTCCTTTGACTTCCACGTCCACAGCACAGCGTGTGCGCATGCACAACAAAATAAGCAATGAAGAGGTTAACCATCATCAAGGGCTTATTATGGCTTATGATTTCAGAGGTTTCAGCCCATCATAGAGAGGAGTGTAGAGACAGCAGAGATGCTCTCGTCATGACTGGAGGGGAGGGGGAGGGGGAGGGTGCTGGGAAGGAGAGGGAGGAGAAGAACTGGGAACCCTGAGAGGTTCACAGCAACACTCTGGTTAGAATGTCTTGCTCACCTCAAACTGAAGGTGCTTTTTTTTCTTTTTTTTTCCCTGCACATTTTGGGACCCTTGTTGTTTCTGCTTATCTTTTGTGTTTAGGTTTATAGACAATTTCAATTTAACTTTTGTCTGTGGTACAAGACTGAAGGTTCATTTCTTCCCTGTACGGATATTCAACAAATCTAAACAACATTTACTGAGAACATCTTTTCCCCCGGACCAGACTGCAGTGGCACAAGCCTAGCTCTGCTTTTGGCCTCTGTTCTCGTTTCTGGACTGTTAATTTTTTGCTTAAACCAATATTGAACTATCTCAATTAACATGTCTTTATTAGCTCACAGTGTCTGGTAATGGGGGCCTTTATTTTGTTCTTATTTTCTGAGATGGCCAGAGCTGTTTTAAGTCTTTTGCATTCCCAAATGAACTGATAATCAATTTTCACAGCAAAATGTTTTCCTGCATTAGCATTATTTTTCCATTTATATGAATAGTATACATTCACACACACACACACACACACACACACACACTCACCCATGAATGACTACATCAGTTTTTTTTTTTTTTTTTTAGGTGACCCTTGTTACCAGCACTGCAACAAGCAAGCTGATGACATCCTGCTTGCCAGCCTTCGCTATTGTTTCTTGCACTATGGGGGGTTGTATTCAGGAAGTTGTTGTTTCTGCCCAGGTCCTGAAGGGTTTCCTCTATGTTTTCCTGTCTGTTAGTTTCACATCTTTCATTGAGTTCTTTGATCCTCTCAGAGTTGACTTTGTTTTCACAGGTAGTCTAGGGTTGACCTTTATAACCCTTTCATGCGCCTCTCTTATCATACCCCTCTAATCCAAACGTCAGCTGTGACGAAAAGGCAATCATCTTTGTCCCACTTCTGACTTTCAGAGAAATAGTTTCAGTTTTTCCCCTGATTTAGTTGGGTGTTAACTGTGGGTTTGTTGCATACAGCTTTTCCTGTGTTGACGTATGAGCCTTCTACAGTCACATGATCTTTGTCTTTTATTCTATTTGAGTGCCACGTTAGGTTTACTGATTGGTGACTCTTGGTCATCCTTGGATCTCTGGAATGAAACCAAGTTGATCACATGGTGTATGACCTTTGTAATGAGCTGTTGGATTCAGCTTCCAGGAAGTTTATTAAAAGTCATCACCTCTTGGGAGGCAGAGGCAGGGGGATTTCTGAGTTTGAGGACAACCTGGTCTACAAAGTGAGTTCCAGGACAGCCAGAGCTACACAGAGAAACCCTGTCTC
>NC_034599.1:90389751-90456208 GCF_900095145.1 Mus pahari
TCTCTCTCTCTCTCTCTCTCTCTCTCTCTCTCTCTCTCTCTCTCTCTCTCTCTCTCTCTGTTAGATTAGCTAAGGGTTTGCCAATCTTAGTAAACTTTCTAAGCCACCATCTTTCAGCTTCATCAAGTCCTTTAACCTTTAGGCCTCTATCTCATTGCTTTCCTTCTTTCCTTCTGGCTTTGGGGTTTGTCTTGATCTTGTAAGACTTTGAGATGTGCCATTATGTTCTTTATCTGCAATCTCTTTGATGTTCACAATGCTGGTTCTCATGGCTGCTGGCCATCCCCTTGGTTCTGCTTTGCTGGAGCTCCTAGATTCTGATTACTCTTTCATTCGATCGCGGGATTTCTTTAACAATACTCCGATTATTTGTGGTAAATTCTTCAATCCCCACATGCGTAGATATTTTCCTGTTTTCCCCTGCTGTTCATTTCTCATTCCATCTCATCATGATCCAATGGGATGTAAGAAATCCTTTCAGTTTTCTATATCTTTCCAGACTTCTTCTCAGCCTAAACCATGATGTACTGTGAAGAGTATTCCAAGGGCTGCTGAAAAGATCAGTCACTGTACATGATTGATGGAATGGCCTGTAAGGTTGTTAAGTCTGTTTGGTATATAGTGCAGTATAACATTTTTAAAGATCTATTTTACTTATTTATGTGTGTATCTGCGTGAGTGTATATGCCTGTGAGTGTGCACATGCACACATGTGGGGGCCAGAAGAGAACATTAGCTCCTCCCCTGTCATGCGCTCTACCTCTTTCCTTTGAGACAGAGTCTCTCCTGAAAACTGGGGCTCATGCTTTCTTGGCAAGCTCCAGTGATCCTCTGGTTTCTTCCTAACTCCCCCCTTCCCCCACATAGCTAGGGTAAGAGACATCTGTGGGGACAGTCGACTTGTAACATAGGTGCTGGGTTTGTAACTCCAGTCCTCGTGATTTGGAACAAGTGTTCTTCACCACCGAGCCATCATCTCTCTAGTCCAACACCCATGTTTGTTCATTGATGTTTTGCTTGGATGGTGTTGAGATATTGAAGTCTTTCCAAGTTTGATTTCAATTCTTATAATAAACATTATAACCAAAAACAACTGGGGATGAAAAGGGGTGATTTCATCTGACACTTGGAGGTAGCAGCTCTTCATCCCTGAGGGAACTGAGGGCAGGCATGCAAGGCAGGAGCTAAAGCCGAAGACACAGAGGAATGATGCCTACTGACTTGTTTTCCATGCCTTTCACAGCCTGACTTAACACAACCCAGAATGCCTTGGAATGAGACTCCACAAAGAAAGCTGGGCATCAATCAAGAAAATGCCTCCAAAGACTTGCCTGCAGCCAGTTTGATGGAGGTTTCTTCTTAACTAATATGTCTTCCTTCTAAATACTCACAAAACTGACAAAAGCTACCCAGCACAAAGTCCCTCACTCCTATTGCACTTGGGCTTGTTGTTTATCTACCTTCTCTGAATTGAAATGTTTCCTCCTGGAGAAAAGAGGGAGGCCCAGTAAGATTCAGGAAGTTAATAAAACTTAAAAGCCTCAAGAACCTAATGGAATGTACAAAGAAAGTCCCGAGAGTCCCAAGGCCCCTTTGCAAGGTCATAAAAGCAGTAAACAATTGCTGGGGGCAGAGGGAACACTCCATTGGTGAAGCTAAGCACAGCTCTTTCTGGGAGTTCTGTGGATGCAGCTTTCCTGAGTTGTTGCTCACATCAGGAGGGATTGTCGATGATAAAATTGCCTTTAAGTCTCTCAATATTCTTGTTAGTAACCCCTCACCATGACCTTCAAAATACCCAAAACTTCACTGGGTCATTAAGCTAGACTGGGGTGGAATAATTTGGTCTATTTTCAGTCCCCCCTCTAGGATGAGTAGATACTTGTTTATGTCTCCCCAGGAAAAGTCACACAACATAATTGGTACCTAAACAGAGACCAGCAGAACCAAAGATAGGTTGAGGATGAGCAGCTGTATGGTCCTTCAATGGGGGATAAGATTGGCCTCATCAGACTGCTCTGTGGTAGTGTCTCTGGGGCACTGTCTTGATTGCTATTTGATTTTTGAGGGCCTAGCCCACTGTGGGCAGTACCATTCCCAAGGTGGTGGGCCTGGATGGCAAAAGAAAGTAAACTGAGAGGAAGGCATTAAGTCAGTCAGTAATCATCATGCCACCGTAGGTTCTGCTTCTGTTCCTGCTTGAGTTCCTGCCTTGACCTCCCTCAGAACTTGATTGTGAGAAGTGTAAGGCACGTAAGCTGCTTCCTCTCCTGAGTTGCTTTTGGCCAGAGTGTTTCAGCACAGCAACAGTGAAGCAAACTTGAACAGGGGTATCTCCATGTGGTATGGGATGGTGTGGTTCTTGCGGTTGTGGTGGACAGTAGAGCAGGTCACAGAGGCTACGCCATCTGAGGGTGGCACATCCTAGGGTACAGCATCTGGGGTGAGCACCTTCCTAGATGTCGAATGGGTGGCAGGCCTCACTGAGAGCTAAGGTCTGCCTCATGAATGAGGAGACACTCTTTAAGGTTGATGGTCTAGATAGTGTTCTGCAATCCCACACAGGACAGGATCACTAAGCAGGCTATGGCAACTAACTGCGGGGAAGTTTCTGGTATGCGCACCAAGACACGCAGTCGAGGCTCAGCTGTCTGCCCATAGAGAGTTCCGCTATACCACAGCGTGAACGATGTGCAGATGCCATCCCCTGCGTTAGCCTCTGATGTGGCAGGGAAGGTGGGAACGGCAAGGATGAGACGGATGGAGGGTCCAGGTTGTTCTTTTATACAGTTGGCAGGATGCAAAAGAAAGAGAGAACACATTAGATGTGTATTAAAGAGCTCTTCCTGAGATCTTGGAACCAGTGAGAGGATTCAGATAATGGGGTGGAGCAGGGAGAGAGAGAGAGAGAGAGAGCATATAAAATATCTTTCAGGTTCAACCTTTAATACAGAGGAAGAGAAAAAACTTGACTTGGCATGCAGAGCGGGCCTTAATAAATTTGCCAAGCACCGGAAACTGTGGTAATCAAGGGCTACTCCACATCTGAATTACTTGAATCAGGGAAAGCTTTTAAACAAGGGGTAAAAGAAGCTCCCTCACGGCCTGGCTTGTGCAGCAGGTGAGACGAGAGGGCAGATGATATCAGTCTGAGTGCTGTGGAGGCAGAGAAACTAATAAAGCTACCCCTCCCATCCCCCACTCCCCAAGGCAACACAGTCTGCAGCTATACACGTGAAATCAGCCCCTGATGGACTGGTTCATATAAGCCATTAAGAACACTTGGTTATTGCCAGTCACTGTGCATGTCATGGACTGAAACGGAATAAAAGAAGAGCAGGCATTTGTGAGGTGACTGAGCTTGAAAGGTGATATATTTGATGCCCAGATTACTAGAGCTGACAGATATGTGCTCACAGGAGTTAAGAGACAGGTAAATTTAGCAGGAGCCTTGGGACAAGGAAGGGGCCTGTCTTAGCTATTTTTCTATTGCCATGGCAAAACACTATGATGAGGCCAATTTATGGAAGAGAGCACTTAATGGGAGGGAGCATAGCAGCAGACAGGCATGGCGCTGGGACAGCAGCTGAGAGCTCACATCTGATCCACCAGCACTGGGCAGAGAGTACTAATGAGGAATGGCTTTTGAAAGCTCAAAGGTTATGTCTAATTTTCTGAGGAACTGCCAGACTGATTTCCAGAGTGGTTGAATGAGCTTGCAATCCCACCAGCAATGGAGGAGTGTTACTCTTTCTCCACATCCTTGCCAGCATCTGCTGTCAACCGGGGTTTTTGATCTTAGCCATTCTGACTGGTGTGAGGTGGAATCTCAGGGTTGTTTTGCATTTCCCTGATGACCAAGGATGTTGAACATTTCTTTAGGTGCTTCTCAGCCATTCAGTATTGAGGACCCAGAAATACCACTCCTGGGCATATACCCAGAAGATGTACCAACATGTAAGAAGATGTACCAACATGTAATAAGGACACATGCTCCACTATGTTCATAGCAGCCTTATTTATAATAGCCAGAAGCTGGAAAGAACCCAGATGACCCTCAACAGAAGAATGGATACAGAAAAATGTGGTACAATGGAGTACTACTCGGCTACTAAAAATGATGAACTCATCAAGTTCTTAGGCAAATGGATGGAACTAGAATATATCATCCTGAGTGAAGTAACCCAATCACAAAAGAACACACATGGTATGCACTCACTGATAAGTGGATATTAGCCCAGAAGCTCGGAATACCCAAGATACAATTCACAGACCACATGAAGCTCAAGAAGAAGGAAGACCAAAGTGTGGGTGCTTTAGTCCTTAGAAGGGGGATCAAAATACCCATGGGAGGAGATACAGAAACAATGTTTGGAGCAGAAACTGGAGGAAAGGCCATCCAGTGACTGCCTCACCCAGGGATCCATCACATACACAGTTATCAAACCCAGACTCTACTGTGGATGCCAGCAAGTGCTTGCTGACAGGAGCCTGATATAGCTGTCTCCTGAGAGGCTCTGCCAGTGCCTGACAAATACAGAAGTGGATGCTTACAGCCATCCATTGGACTGAGCACAGGGTCCCCAGTGGAGGAGCTAGAGAAAGGACCCAAGGAGCTGAAGGAGTTTACAGCCCCATAGGAGGAACAACAATATGAACCAACTAGTACCCCCAGAGCCCAGGGACTAAACCACCAACCAAAGAGTACACATGGAAGGACTCAAGGCTCCAGCCACCTATGTAGCAGAGGATGGCCTTGTGGGACATCAGTGAGAGGAGAGGCCCTTGGTCTTGTGAAGGCTTGATGCCCCAGTTTAGGGACATGCCAGGACAAGGAAGCAGGAGTGGGTTAGTGAGCAGGGGGAGGGGGGATGGAATGGAGGTTTTGGGAGGGGAAATGAGGAAAGGGGATAAAATTTGAAATGTAAATAAAGAAAATATCTAACTGAGAGAGAGAGAGAGAGAGAGAGAGAGAGAGAGAGAGAGAGAAAAGAAAGCTCAAAGGCCACTCCTACTGACATTCCTTCTCTAATAAAGCCACACCCCCCAATCCTTCCCAAACAGTTCCACCAACTGGGAACCACATATTCATATATATGAGCCTCTGGGGGCCATTCTCAGGTCGACCACCAGAGTGCTAACGACTCTGCTGAGCTCTCTGATAAGGCGTAATCTTCACGAGGCAGGAAAGCGTACGACAGATCTGAGTAGTTTAGACTGGCATATGGGTTGTGCGTGTGAAGTACTGAAGATAAAAGAGCACGGAGGAAGAGGGTCCGCCCAGGGTCACTCGGAGGCAAATGTGGCAAGACTCGCGTGGAGCCAGTCAGAGTCCTTAGAGTAAAAGTTAACAGAAAGCAAATGCTGTGCCAATGGCGCTCCAGACTCCCGTGTGTGTCCCATGTGTGTCCAGCCTGCAGACTGCAGGCCGCGTGTGACCAAAGGCAGCTATGAATGTGGCCCAACACAAAAGTGGAAATGCACTTAAACATTGTATTTTTACTCTACAAACCCCCCCCAATCGTATGATTCTGGAACATGAATTTTGTAGGTGATTATGTGTAGGACACTCCTTGTAAGCTCAGTGCCTGAGCAACACCTCACCTGAAGACAGGAAGACTAACACCGTGCAGTTGAAGGAGGATGTGGCTGTCTTAGGCTGGACAGTCACCCCCTCAGAATGTGTGTACCTTGCTTCCCTAAAAGAAAATGCACTGGAGGTAGAGATTGTTGATCTAGCCTGGGCTCTGTTTAGCAGCCATGATGGAAAGGCCAGGGCCACGGTGCTGGCCTGGAGCCTGTTAGAGCCAGAGAGCTGCCTCCAGCCACGGCACAGCGGGCTAGGGTGCTCTCCCCTGGGCCTGAGGTCATCATGGACAGGGAGATGTGCAGGAGCAGCGCCCCGGGATACGTCACACAGGACAGGTCACAGACAATGACTGTAGTTTATGGAAAGACTGCTGGACGTGGTTTTGTCTCCTATCCGTTGCTGCTGTAGCCAACATTTTTTTTTTCAAGTTTTTTGGTTTTAAAGCATGTGTATGAGTGTTCTGCCTCCTCTCACCTGTCTAGCTCCTTGTCAGGACTCAGCACCTCCCCAATGGCTTTCTGTAGCCTAGCTCCTAGCCCCCACCTCACCCCATCACCCCCTCGAGCACCATGCTGCTTCCTTGCTTGGGGGCCATCTTTGTCCCCACTTAGACTGTGAGGTCTGGCAGAGCCAGGCCAGAACTCAGTCATTTCCGGAGAGTGCTGTAGGCGTGGCCACTAGAGGACAGGGGGCTCAGGAGGCCTTAGGGGTAAGGCTCTCAGCTCTGGGAGGATCTCATCTCTACCTAAGCACGTCCCTTGCAGTTTCCTCTGGGTGCCCCAGTTTGCAGAGGACATCCTGTCCATCCCGCCCCTCTACGGGCCTTTGCGGAGCTGATGTGTCTGACCTACGAGGCTGTTGTAGGTACAGGCACAGGCCCAGCCCTCCAGAGACCCACAGCCTGCTGAGTCCACGAGGCTAAGGGCAGATAGGACCCAATCCACATCCTCAGAATAGGGTCCTTGGCGCCGGGAGATACACGCTCAGGTAGGGATGTGAAGAACCGATAGCTCAGAGCAGGAACACACTGGTGGGTGGCTATGGGGTGTCCAGAGGACGGCTGATCTCATTCATCATGAGAGGGTGAAGTAAGGGAGGGGAAGGCATTGTTAGAATGAGAGAAGCCATGAGGCTTAGGAGCTGAGACACAAGAGCTTCTTCCAAACTTGAAAGTGGTGCTGAAATTTGGACCCTAGAGGCTGGGAGAGCGAGGGTGCTTAGTCGTTCACTGGCTACCTGCTCTGGCTCCCAGAGTCCAGAGGGGAAAGCCACTTATACAAGGTGACAGTGTATAAACAAGGAAGCCTGAACTCCAACCCAGGCTTCCTGCCCAAGCTTGTGCCTCTTCTGGAAGCTGCTTTTAGCAACCACCACAACTGAACGCTTTGGCAGCTGAGCCAGTCAGTGGCCAGGCAGATGCCGAGAGCCTGCAGCCAGGAGACGCCTTTCCTCTCCCGTCTCCAGCCCCGTGGTGGGCAGACAACGTGCGTCTCATATTCATTCTTCCAATCCCAAGAAATTGTTTCTTCCCTGCCCGCCTCCTCCCGCTGAGTTTCTCAAGGTCTTACAACAAACTATAAATGTCCCCCAACTCAGGACAGAGACATCCGCCTGACACTGCCCTAGAGTCTGGGGTGGGGTGGTATATGGGTTGGCTGATGCTGCTAAGTGAATCCTGTACTGGTCCTGACCCAGTCCCCTTCCGGACACTAACTGCTAACCTGTTACCAGCCCCAGCAGAGCTCAGCTCAACTCTGCCTCATTTGCTCTGCAGCACTCAGCACTGCCCCCTGGTGGCCCACTGCAATCAGCCCCAGCGCCAGGTCTTGGGTTCACCCTGACTGGCCCTGGTCACCTTGAACATCTAAGGCTTCAGCATCAGCTTATGGGAGTCTTTGAAGATCCTGGGGACAGAGTGTCTTCCAGATCGAGTCTCTACAACATCTCTGTGGTTGGGGTTCGAATGTGGACGTGTGTGTGTAAAGAGAGGCACTCCCAGGTTTGATGTCTATGGATCTGGGGACAGACCAGGGAGGTTGATGGAAAGAGCACTTTACACACAGCTGAAGGACAGAATGACAAACTTTATTAGAAATGTTCCTTGCTTGTAGGTCACATTCACATTACAGTGTAGGCTGTGCTGTCTGGCTCTGTATCCTACTCTGTGATGATTTCCAGTTAAAACTTGAGTCTGGATGGAGGGTATCTTGGAACACACGAAAGATGCCAAATGGTGGCGCTGGCGGCGGCGGCAGCAGCAGCAGCAGCAGCAGCAACATTCTGTGAGAGGATAGGTCTCAGGTCCTGCAGAGACTGTTACACCCACCTTTGCAGTCCCAAGGCCATACTGCGGGGCCCCAGCTGATAAATAAACAGGGCATCACACACATATTGGAAACGAGAAACAAACTGGAAGTCTCCTATAGTGAAAAAATAATTTGCTCAAAGAAAGCTTTGTGACAGCCAGGCTTCACCCTGAATGACGGCTGCCAGAGCCCTGGGTACTCAGGGTGTCTCAGACTTGGTGTCACGAGGGCCCCATCTTCCTTAGCACCTTTGGGAGACAGCCACCTTCACCATACTCCTCTATCAGAAAAAGAAAAAAATGCAAACGCTACTTACAATGACCATACCCAAGAAGAAACCCTGTCCCCAGGGCAAGTCATCAGATTCATGTCCCTGAATAGAGTGGGGGAGGGGATAGCCAAAGAACTTTATCCATGGTGGGAGAGGGCAGGAAGCGATGAGGAAACCGGATCAGAGAGGTAAGGCCAGGTGCTTTTTTTGCCCTGCTGTGGGACCCTGGACTTGTCTCTCAAAGTGGTACCAAGTCTTAAAATGGAGGACGATCTCTCTGCCCTGGCCAGTGGCAGGCGTGGAGGAGACCATCAAGGACTGGCTTCTGTCACTCATTATTCAGAACCTATTTTTCTCTCCACTGGCCAATTTCCCTGGGCCTGTCTGCCGTAGGGAACTGGAGGCCGTCTCCTGCCCCTGCAATGTTTTATTCATTCTCTTGAGGAAGAAATGGTCTCTATGCTCTGGTTCACTAGGTGGCCTCCTGGTCCTGGTCGGTGGCAGCAATGGCAACAGGCATTCCTTTTCCAAGTCAGTGATGTGTCCTGACGCTCTGGAGCTGTGTGACCTCAGGTGACAGCCGATCCTCAGCGCTGTTCACTGGTACTGCAGATAGTTTTTAAGAGACTGAGGCAGGGGCAGGGAGCCGATGTCACGCAGGCGCTGTCGGCCCAGGGCTGAGCGGATGGATCGCCGGCACAGGTCCATCAGCGGCAGAGGCTCAGCTGCAAAGACAGTGAAGCAAGTGTAAGTGTCCGCACCTCCTCACTCCTCCTAGCTTGCCTGCTGCCTGTCCCTGCCCCTGAGCTGGCTCAGTGCTCCCTGCTACTGAAGAGCCATCCCTGCTTGCAGTAAGAGGCCCTCAGCAATGATTATGGAAGGCAGCTGCAGCTGCTTAGACTAGAAGATTTAGAACAACCGCTAAATAGTGGTATTTAAAGATGAATAGTGGAAACAAACGTACCCTCTGCCAGGGTAAGGTCTGATGTGGAATGTGTGACTCAAAACGTTTGAAAGAGGAATCCTTTTAGAAACAGGATGATTTATCTCAGGGTACTCAGGAGCCTGAGGCGGAAAGATCAGTTGAGCCCAGAAGTTCAATACTGGCAACACAGCCTGATCCCGTGTCAGCACAAGCAAGCAGACAGGTTAGATAGATTCCACCAGGCTATTGAGATTCTTTCAAACCCCCACACTTTCCCTCTAGTGTTTATGATGGGCAATGGAAGGACACATTTTCTTATAGTACTCAAGTTCGGGGTGGGTTGGGGAGGGGGGGGTAAGTTAGAATCCACCAGGGGCCCGGGAGGTGGGTGGGGGAGGGGGTAGAAGTGCTCCCCACACAAGCCTAATAACCTGATGGTGATCACCAGAAGTCACTTAAAAAGCAGGATGCAGCGGCGGGCATCTGTAAGCCCAGCACGCCAGTGTAGAGATGGAAAACACATGAGACTCTGACTCAACATGGTAGGAGGAGGGAACCCACTCCCCAAAGTGGTCCTCTGACCTCCGTATGCCCATCGTGGTGCATTGGCACCTCTGGATACAGGACAATTTACTGAGCTATACCGGCTCACTGCAGAGACACATATTAATTCTTATCGGGCTGGTGAGATGGCTCAGTGGGTAAGAGCACCCGACTGCTCTTCCGAAGGTCCGGAGTTCAAATCCCAGCAACCCCATGGTGGCTCACAACCACCCATAACAAGATCTGACACCCTCTTCTGGAGTGTCTGAAGACAGCTACAGTGTGCTTACATATAATAAATAAATAAATCTTAAAAAAAATTTCTTTCCTCTTTCATTTCCTGTGGTAATCCTAGGGATATAGAGACAGCCCTGGAGGTGAGCTTGTGGTCTGGGATTTTCTCATGGCCTAAGAGTTTTAAGTAAATGAATGGTTTTAGTTTAGTTTTGTTTTTGTTTTTGTTTTTAATTTTGCATGCCTGGTGTTCTGCTTGCATGTGTATCTGCGTATCATTTGTTAGCCTTGTGCCCACAGAGGCCAGAAGAGGGTGTTGGATCCCCTGGAACAGAAGTTATATACGGACGGTTAGGAGCCACCATGCTGGTTCTGGGAGTTGAACCCCTAGTCCTTTGGAGGGGCAGCCTCTTAATCTCTGAGCTATCTCTCCAGCCCCAGCAAGTGAATTATTTTAAAAGTGTTAATATAGGAAAGAATTCCGAGTGCAAAGGGACAGAAACTAGGCAGCTGCCGGAAAGCTTCGAGGAGAGAAACCTGAATAGGGTTTTGAAGGATGGATAGGAGTATTGTAAGCACACTGAGGCTGGGCAGTGTTACAAGCAGAGGAAATAGACAGGGACCAGGGATGCAGGAGACAGGGAAGCTGAGGACAGGGACAGGGCTGCTAGCTCAAACAGACCTGTGGAGAATGAAGAAGACAGTGGTCAGTGGTCCCATTCACCTGTGACTGACATACGGCCTCCATGTTTGCGCTGTAGCTAAATAAGTGTCCTTTTTTTGTTTTGTTTTGTTTTGTTTTGTTTTGATTTTTTGATTTTTTGAGACAGGGTTTCTCCGTATAGCTCTGGCTATCCTGGAGCTCACTCTGTAGACCAGACTGGCCTCGAACTTAGAAATCCGCCTGCCTCTGCCTTCCAAGTGCTGGGATTAAAGGTGTGCACACCACCACTGCCTGGTTCTAAGCCTTCTTTTGGTAACAGAGTAGGTAGGATTGTGGTCAAATCATAAGGAGCAAACACAAATGGTCAGCTGTGTGGGAATGGTATCAGGAGGGATGGGGCAATGGCAGCTGGGGGTTCAAGGGAGCTTCTGTTAGAGATGCAGTTCTAATGGGCCACCGCCACAATCCAAGTGGGACTCCGCATGAGGGCCAGATGATATATCCAAGGCCACATCTTGCTGTCCTTTGCTGAGGCCAGACCCCAGGCTAGTGGCTTCACTTTCTCCTCTTATCTTTTGATTCTCATACAAAGGGAGGCTAGCCAGGGGATGCCAGCCTTGTATCCTCCCCTGCCCCGCCCCTCGTACAGTTCCCAGCTCCATTACAGCAGCATTCCCATCCTTCCTTCCCTGCCCCTTGTCCCTCACAGTGCCCTCCCACATGCAGCCCTGCCCCTGTCAATCAAGACCCCACTCTAATCCCTCTGCCTCCAACACCTGGCTGTTCACTAAGCAAGGGTTGTGAGGAATAAAATATGCCTGTAGCTGCTTTCTCCTTAAAGTTTATTACGCACACACACACACACACACACACACACACACACACATACACACTTCATTTGGGGGGCTCAATTCATGCAAATGCACGTATCAAAACTCATAACAACCCCTGGGGCCAATAAATATTATTATCATCTCTATTTTAAGGGAGAAAAGACTGAAAGAGAATACACACGCCATCTACCTAAGGATGCACAGCTGTTAAGTGGAGACACCAGGACTCAAACCCCCGGAACCAGAAACGGGAATTTATCTTCTATCTCACCCACGTTTACCGAGTTCCTGCTCAGCCTGATGGAAGGGTGACTGTATCTCACTGAGGTCTTAAAGTGACCATCTGAAGTCAGTGCGTCTACTCATTCCTGGCTGAGAGAGAAGGAAGCTGAGGCTCAGAGAAGAGAGGCTTGTGTAGAGTTGTAAAGCTTGCATTTAGAGTGTCACACTGCCCCTCTCAAAACAGTAATAAAAAGGTGGGCCCAAGGCGAGAGTGAAGGTGGAGCCACCTGTCTTCCAGACTCCTGGCAGCCTGGTGAGCCACAGCCTCAGGCTCTTGTCTCCCCATCCCCCATCCATGGGCACTTTCCAGGTCACAGCTGCCCATTTCCCCCACGAGTCTGTAACAGAGGCAGCAGCCTTGTTGTTGCTCCTCACCAGTTGGGGGTGCCCAAATCAACTCTGTTCACAGAGAAGAAAACAAATCAGCTCTGGGCACGAAGGGGCCCCGGGTACACGTGAACCGAGGGACGAGCCTCTCCAGCATAATTTTAAGTGAAAGAAAATGTGTCATGTATGACTCCACAAAACCCTGCAAGTTCAAAAGTAGCTGATGACATTCAGGGCGTGGCTGGTGATGCTCAGGGCACCGCAGGTCATGCTCAGGGTATGGTGACTAGGGTGGCCGTAAGGACAGAGGGTTTCTTTTAGATTTGTATTTGGCTCTCCAAGTCAGCTTGCCTTGATGCCGGCAGGCAACAGTTTGTGACCCGGAAACTTTCTTTACCTAATATTCTTCAAAAAAGTTACATCTGAAAAAAAAAAAAAAGAGTTCACTTCCTGAGTCAGGGCCTTATTACTATCCTGATACAGGGAGCAGGTGTGAACACACAGACAAGAAGTGAAAAGAAGAGACTGGCTCCAAAGCCCAGCTCACACTCAGCCCTTCCAGCCAGAGGCAGCTGGCTCCTCTTTTCCCAGCCACACATCTGTCATCTGTAAAATGGGATGGGATGACGACGTTACATCATGATAGGGTGTCAATGGCATGGCATAGCCTGCTGAAGAATGCTTTAAAGCGGTCAGCGCTAGAAGCATCTTTGGAAACATTGTTACACATTGTTTCAGTTTGCTACCATTACAGACAACCACTTTCTGCTCTTGACAAAGATTCCCCCAGGCTGCTGCAGAGTGCCCAGTTCTGTGCTACAAACATCCCAGTCCTGTTGACAGTCCCGGATAAATTTTCCTCAGTCATCTGTCACTAACCCCTGCGTGACCTGTAGCGAACCACAGGATTTCCAAAGACTCTGTTGCCATCTGCAAAAAACTGGTAAGTTAGCTCATGGAGTTAGCTCCAAGAGTGTACTGTCAAGAATGTAGACTGGTGGAGAGTCTGGCACAGAGACCGATGGCTTCAGCTGCTTCTTCGGGCTTCTTATGTCTCCCTACCTGCCATGGGACCCGCCAAGATGTGAACCACCAGCCTACCATCATGTCTGTGTGCACAGTGTAAGTCACGAGTGACGTCCTTAAAAAGCTGATCTTAGAAGACCTGGGCGTGACCTGTTTGGCTTTTCATAAAGGAAATGAGGAGAGATACTCAGCATACACAGGTGTCTTGCCTGTGTGTGTGTCTGTACACCACGTGCACTCCTGGTGCCCATGGAGGCCAAAAGAAGGCATTGGGCCCCCGGAACTAGAGTTACAGACAGCTGTGAGCCATCCTGTGGGTACCGAGACCTCTGGAAGAGCGGCAGTGCTCTTACTTACTGAGTCCTCTCTTCCTTCCCATCCACTAGAATTATTCAAGTGTGAGGGTGCTGGGTAACAGTGGTAAGCTCCATGGGGCAGCCTGGGCTCTATGCTGGTGCCCTTTCCAGCTGAGTAACAGAAAAGATGAGCACACTTCCCCTGTGCGTGTATGAAGTTACGCCACATCAGAGATGGAAACCAAGGAATGCAGTGGCAGGCTAGACAGCTGGGCAGACTCTAGGAAGACATAAAGCAGATGTGACAGGGTGGTGGAGACGTGAAGCAGGGAACCTGACAGCACTGGCCACTTGGGGTGAACCAAGGTTCAGAGAGGCCACGAGCTCCACAGACCACACATTGTGAGAATCCACAAGGAATAGCCAGATGCTTGGGGCAATGGCATTCCCATCACCGCCCTAGCAAAAGCCTAAGTCTGCTGACTGTCTCAAGGGAAGTGGCCTTTGGCGGGAAAGTTCTGCTCACTGTGGAGGGTCCGCAGAATGGGGCATGAGCAAACACTTCCGAGTGGATGGGGGAAGGATGACTGGTGGGAAAGAAGGCCATTTCTATACAGGTAAGAACAGAAGGGCCTGAACGCTGCCCTTCAAGTGGCAGGGCTGCCTCGATTTTCTTCTCCAGCTCCAGTGTCACTGCCAGAGCAGCAAATGGCCTGCTGTGACAACCTATGTGCCTTTCCATGGGTGCAGTCTGGCAGGATGGAATTCACACTGCATCCTTAGGGAACCATATCAATTTAGGTTTCTGAGGAACAAATGCCCACAACAAAGGGAGCTGGGAGGGATCTGGAAGATGAATGTGGGGTGGGCCTTGGAGCCCAGGGCTAGGGTTGCCAAGCCTCTAACAGAGAAGAGGCAGATATCCAGGATCTACACAGACAGGGTGGGCCCCAGGGGGAAGCTGGCTCTCAGCGGCACTCTTCAGAGGAGACACTCAGCTCTACCGCCAAGGCCAATTTTAGCCGCTGGTCTACAGGGCATCCTCAGAGGAGCAAGGGATCTATCTATCTGCAGACCTGAGCCTGTACCTCAGGTCTCTGTCCCCAGGCCCTGTCTGCCTGCTGGCCAGGCTCTTGGGTGCCTGTTCACTTCTGGCTTTGCTGCATACCCAGCTCTGTTGGAATCAGATGCTGGCTAGCTACTGTGCTTCTGCCAGCTGTGAGGAGGAACGGGCTCTGGGAAGTGCAGCAGTGCCCTGCTGGCTGTGGTCAGCTCTGATGGGCCTTTGCAATCGCTAAGCGGACATGGTTTGGGGTTGGGGCGGGGTGGGGAGAGAGGGGGATGAATGGCCATTACTTGTCTAGCTTCAGAGAGCTGGGTTGGGGTATAGAGACCTGTACTAGAGGTAAACCCCAGTTCAGCTTGTTCTTGGTTCACAGCCAAAGCCAGATGCTTTCAACGTCATATATATCTGTGAAGAGACAGAAAACCAGTCTTTGAAATGAAAGAAACTCTAAATGTGTATTTTTCTTTCTACTTTCCTATCCCTAAATTCTGATCAGAACGCTCAATGGCAGTATTTCTGGTGCATTTGTGATGTTTCTGTCCTGGGAGGAATGACATGCCTGTGATGACATGCCTGTGATGACATGCCTGTGATGACATGCCTGTGATGACATGCCTGTGATGACACGCCTGTGATGACATGCCTGTGATGACATGCCTGTGAAGGTTGTCAGAATCTAAGTGACGTCACCATTGCCAAGTCCTAAAAAAAAATAAATAAAATGGTTGGTTGTAAAGGAGAATGTCCTGTGTATGTGTGGCTGATAACAAGAACTGTGCGCAAAAGGACCCTCCAGAAGTGTCACCTCATACGAAAGCCACCACCACATTACCCAGTCCCCAATTCTGCAGAGACATCTTAGGCAAGGATGATTGTCTGAGAATTGCTATACCACCCATACTTTACATGGCTTTAGCCTTCCCACAGAATGCCCTGCGTTTCTCAATTCAATGTCATCATTCTTTGGTGAATCTCTCCAACTGCTGTTCTTGTTGAAATTCCCCTCAACTCAATATTTGCTTTGCTGCTACTCTGATAACATTTGGGCCATTGTCACCTGGGACCTCTACTCTGGCTCTAGGCTGGGACCCTCATTAGCTTTGCTGAGTCATCTGTATGGGCTTCACATGGGGCCCTAAGAGTCAGGATCTGGGGGTTCATGCTGCACCCAGGCATCTCTTACACACAGGCCAAGGTGCTCTGCAGAGATCCACATTCTTCGAGGGAGTCAAATCCCCGTACTCTGTCCCCTCCTTAGAACTGGTTGGATCCCTATACTTGGAGCTCAAATACCAGGGTCCCTGGCCCACACCTTCAGAAATACTCTGCGTGTTGTCTTTGAATGGAGCCCACTCCCGAGCCCCTTCCCATCCGCTTTCTATGAACCCATGTTCTCTTAGTTTCTATATTTACTCTGAGCCCTTTATTCTCTTCCCAACGCCACCATGAAGCAGCCTCAGGTGTCCACGATACCCTCTCAGACAGCTCCAACCTGCCTCTCTGCCCTCCCCCATCTCACTCCACAGCAAGGCCAGCATCATTATGATGACCAAGCCCGAGAATTCTGAGACAAACTGCTATTGAAATACTCTGCCCCACTTGCAGACCTTGTCCTAAGTAGGAGTTTGGGGGAATCTGTTTTCCCCATCCCCGGCTCCCATCAAACCCTGAGCTCTTGAGTCCATACTGAATCATTTTTTGTTATCTCCTTCCCGGTGAACTGTGGCTCCCACAGGCAGGACCAGGTATCATCCCTGCTGCCTATAGTCCTACTGAAAACTACAAGGTCAGTAAGATGGAGAAGCCCAGTTCTGGAAGGCAGAAGCAGCTTAAGTGAGCTTTCATGTCTATAAAAGGTACTGAAGCACATCCAGTCAGGTAATGAGGACTAATAATAGAAGGTAGCCCTTTCCTGGGAGATGCTCCGTGATCACCATACAAGTGTCAGGACCTGAGACCAGATGCTCAGAGCCTATGGGAGGCTGGATGTGGTAGTTTGGACCTGCAATCCCAACAACACTCCTACTGGCAAGTAGAAACAAGGATTGCTGGAAACTCACAGGCTAGTTAGAGGTTCTGTTGCAAACAAGATGGAAGATGAACACACACACACACACACACACACACACATACACACGCACACACACACACGGGGGTGGGGGTGGGGGCTATGCTCTCTGAGACAGCTGGTGCTATAGGTGGAGTTGGGGCTCAGGAATGGGGTTCCCATTCCCAGGGTGTGTCTGTTCCCATGCTAGAAGAGTGAGGCATGTGGGACAGCCAGATCTGTCCCCTAAGTGGGAGGTTCGTCAATGCTGTAGCCATGAATCCAGGGTGGTCCTGATGCAGGAAGAGGTAAGTAGACAAACTGAACAAAGAATCTTGTAGGGATGCACACGGATGCTGAAAATCAGTAAGGAAAGAGCAAAGGAAGAGGGATCAGAAAACCCAGCCACCATCACGCAGCAGGGGAGTGTGGGAAGGAAGGGACAGAAATAGGCACAGAGGCGCTCGGTTGTCAACGTTCTGATCTTCCACATGGGTGGTGGATTCGGGTATGCACATTAAATCTCAAATGAGTTGATAAGCAAATAAATAAGGAAGTTACAACAAACAAGAGCAGGGCAGGGGACTGGCGGCGGCAGTGACAGTGAGTTATGTGTAAGGTCACGGCTGAGTGACGGAAACGACCCTGGGACTCAGTAGTATGAGATGCACCCTGTCGCTATCAGAAGTTCAGTTAAAAATAGCAATGAGGAGAGAGCAAAACCATACGAGAGAATTAGAGTCCTGGTCTAACTCAAACAAGAGCTTGGCCAGAAGATGAATTGCAGCTAATTCTAGCTAATGAGTAATAATGAAGTCACTCCTGCCGGAACAGAACTCAGCACTGCCTAAGAGAGGCATTACTACAATGGGGAATCAGCCCTGACCTGCAGTTGAAACCTAAGTTGAGTTCAGGCTTGATAAAACTGGTTGCTTTTTTTTTTTTTTTTTCCCCTTTTGGCTAAACAAGGTCACCCCCTGCTTCACAAGGAGTAGAGGGAGGATCAGGTAAGGGGCAGAGTCCAGGGACTTACTAAAGGTCCTGGCCTTTGTGGCACTCAATGACAGCTATTAATATTTCAGAGCAGCCAGTGTCCTTGGAACCAAAGCAGAAAACAAGGCAGTTGGTGTTGAAGGTAGGGTAAAGCCCGTGTTGAAAACCACAGATTGGCTATCTAAACCAGCGGTTTCATCCTTCCAGATGCCGCAACCCTCTCGTACAGTTGTGGTGACCCCCCCAACCATAAAATTATTTTTGTTGCTACTTCCTAACAGCAATTTTGCTACTGCTATGAGCTGTAATGTAAATATCTAATATGCCACCCCTGTGAGAAGGTCGAGCTATCCCCATGTCACATGTTGAGAAACAGTGATCCAAACACATCCGAGCAGGCCAGAACGGCTACAGTATGGGAGAACCAGGGCTCTCAGCAGTTCTGGGGCTGGAGCCTAGGCCAGCCTGTTGTGGTTTTAGGAACCACACTCCAGTTCTTCCATTAGACGCCGCCTGGAGGGGCTCATGACTGTTGACACCCTCAAGTCCCTTTGCTGGGCTCTTGAACTCAACTTCTGCCAACAGTTATGATACAAAGAGCGGTTGGGTGGGAAGGTTCACACAGCACTTCCCACGTCACGGAACTTTCTTGTGGTTTATATCCCTCGTTGTAGTTAATTCTCACAACAGCCCAGTGAAGGAGTGGTTTATGCAGGCCCATTTACAGATGTGAAGAAACTGAGGCAGAGAGGGGTCGGGTAACCAGCTCAAGGCCACAGTTAAGTAGTGTTTAGTGTCTGATTTGGGAGTGTGTGTGTGTGTGTGTGTGTGTGTGTGTGTGTGAGTGTGTGAGTGTGTGTGTATAAAAGCAATCTGCCTTGCAGCCCTGAGGAGAGTGGCTAGCTGGTCTCAAGAGGACCTTTTGCCTTGCCTCTTCAATGCCGCTTCATATGGTGACGTCATCTGGCGTGTTGTACATTAGAGACTGTTGTGCATTAGCACTGAAGGTGGACCTAACCCGGGCCAGCCCAGCCACAGATTGGCAGGAGAGCCCATGTTCTGACCCAGAGGAAAGGATTTTGCCCACTATCAGACAGTTAACAAACAGGTCCAAGTAGGATCTGGACTCCCATCTGAGGTGTTTTTCCCTGGGGGCCCAGTGACAAGGAGCACATCGTTAGTCCTCCTTAAAGCAGCCCGGTTGTGCTGCTCACGACTGCTAGGGTAGCTGGCACTGTTTCCAAATAGCCAAGGTCAGACAAACTTCCTTCCACTTAGGCAACGTTACCATGTTAGCCTCTGGCTAATCGTCACAGGCCCCGGGGGCTTAATATGAAGGCCTTCTAATGGATTTATTGTGTTTATTTGACCTTTCCACGTGTGAACTCAGAAATGGGCCCAGAGGAAACCGGAAAGCTTGCTTTTCTTAAGTTCTGCAAACGTGATGAGTACACTGGATTCTTGGATCTGGTCTGCTCCTTCTCTTGCCCCTCCCCACTTCGGCCAAAAGATTCAATTCTGCTCAGGAGGAACCAGTCTTCCTGGGAGCGAGAGCTCCAGAAGAGGACAGTAGCGTCTGCTCAGGAGCGAGCAAGGAGCTCTGTTCGTCAGGGTGCGCAGCGTGCCCGCACCATGATGCAGGATAAGGATTGGCAGATTCCACTTCTGGCTTCATGGGCAAGTGATGCCGTATGTTAGCTAAATTTCAAAAACGTTAATGCCCAATGCATGAATGAAAACCAGCTCAAGTGGCACATACGTTACAGGCCAGAAGCTGTAAGTTTCAACCTAGCAGGACCAGGAATCTCCTCAGAACATCCTGACGAGCGGGTGTGGAGAGTGACAGCAGCACCCAGCAACCAAAATGCACACACCGGGGACCAGTGTCTGGCTCCAAGCAGGACTGTGGGGCCCTGTTACCAGGCTCTTGAGGAAATGCCAGCAGAGAGACCATGTGATTTCCCGGTCTACCTAGAGTTAGTAAAGGGCAGACAGGGCTTTGGGGCTCCAAGACCTGAACTCTACAAGACCCTACTCAATGACAAGAAGACTGATATATTGGATATAAAACACCTACAGCATCTGTTTTCCCACAGACCCAAACATCTTATTTCTTATTTTACTACAGAGAAGGTATGGCAGACATTAAGGGTTTATGAGCCCAATATTGGCAGGAAAAAATTGACAGAGAAAATTAACTTTTATATACATATACACATATTCTAATTAGGTGGTGGCAAAGTCAGTTTCCCAAAGTGGCCCAAACTGAGGATTCTGTTGATCTTGGTTGGTCATTGCCCAGGCCCTGCCACAGCTGCCCTGATGACCCATGCCAGCATATCCCCTGGCCTGACTTGGTTCATCTGCTTCTTGCTGGGTCCTACTGCCATGCCGGTATACTGCGGCCTTGCTTGACCACTCCAGAGGACTGAGGGGGAACAGAATCCGGCTCCCCCAAACCCACGCAGGCTCACTGACAGGATGGTCAGGAGAGTGGGCAGAGGACACATCTGTGACTTGAGCTGCACAGTCCTGGAGATACCAGCCAGGGAGACCAGCTGTACCACAGTGGGCTGTATCGCTACAACAGCAGCAGCCAGCTCCCGGGGCACGCCTACTGCGGCATGTGCTACTTTAACCCGCTAGAAATCAACACGTCTACTCTTCACATGCCTCAGCAGCTTCAGTTCCAGGTAAGGAAGGTTCTGTCCTGCCTCCACACCCAGGGAGCCTCTGGGCTGGGGAGGAGTCAGTCCCTGAGGATGATCACCCAGGAGAAAAGTCTTAGCCCGGTGGCCATGGCCTGTGATGTCCTCAACCATGGCTCTCTACCAGTGGAAAGGTCGGCGAGCCTCTTCCACCAAGTGGGCAAACGCCTTTTGCGGATGGCATTTTAAGAGAATCCAGAGCCGTGTAGCCTCTAAGGGGAGAGCGGCTTTGGACAGGAGAGTCTTAAGTTTCCATGGTAAGGAAAGACCCCAAGGTCTTCCGAGGAACAGGGCTTTAGATCTGTCTGGGCAGCTCCGTGATGTGGGACGTGAATGGAGGTAGCGCTGAAGACCGGCAGATGGGAAGAGCTCACTCTTTAGATTTAATCAGGACGAGGACACAGCAATTCTTATCCTTACAGAGCTCTGTCTTTTCCAAGGACCTTTACAAACACCCGTTTACTGTAGGAGTGTGAATCATTCCAAAAACTTGCTCCAATGAACAAGACTAATGAGGCCCCAAAGAACCCCTCTACAGGGGGACGGGACCTGCAGCAAATGAGAACTGCTGACTTGGTTTTGTACCGGCAAACTGAGGCATTGCCACGCCTTTGTGCTTTGGCTGTAGTTCTCACCCCCCACCCTCCCACCCCCGCCCCTGGCCTAGGGCCCAAGGAGAACCACATCTTGCACATTCACCGTGCAATGGACTCTGACACAGCATCTTTCATAATCTTCCCTTTAAAGAGGAGTTGTGTAAAGACTGAATTAAATAACACGTACAAAGTTCCAAAAGAGCACACAGCAATGGATGTCTATTGACTTCCTGGTTCCAGGCTCAGTTCCTCTAGGCATAGGAAAACACTTAACTTGCCTTGATTTAATGAGTGAACTGTCTTGACTTAGGGAGTACTAGTGGGAAGGATTTTCAACACTCACAAAAATGCTAATGTTTCTTCAATATAGTCAATCATGTATCCCTCATTCCACTCTGGCTTTGATTGTGACCCTTGGGTAGACAGCCTGAGAACTCAACTCCTGATAGATGTGTGACAGAGCAGAACAAATATTCCCAAAGGCTGGGCTGCAGAGGGGCCAGTGACGGTCAGGCTAGAAAGGCTGGGGGCCTAGTGACAGCTGCTAGGAAAAAAAAAAAGGAGGTGTTTTCCCTTCAGGAGGGGGTTGAGGGGGTGAGGCTGGGGAGGGAGTCTCTGTGATGAAAACGCTGGATACCGCGGGAGCTAGCATTAAGACCCCATTTAGCAACACCGATTAAGGAGCTAGAAATAGCACCCGGCTTGTCTCGAAGGCCATAAGTAAAACATTCTTCCCTGCATTGCTCCCAGCCTTCAGCCTGCTTAATTGAAGCCCAAAATAAAATACCTGGAAGGCCTCTTTCTGACAGAAGGCCCCTGTTGTCATAGTGACCAGACATTGGGACCAAGATGAGCTGAGGCTTGGTGCAGGGCTGCTGGGGAGGTGGGGGGAAGAGGAAGAAAAAGAGGAGGAGGAGGGAGAGAAAGGGAGAGGGAAGGGAAGGTTGCTCACAAAGCAAAACAACCACCAAGGCCGCCTGAAACCCCAGTTCTACACTGAAGGTTGTTATGACATCAGCCTGTTGTCTGCAATGATACAAAAAATGGTGGCCTTACCCATCACCTTTCCCCACTCGTGGTTTGACACACTGTGATCAAGGAGACAGGAAACAGGCCTAGAGCAGATGTAAGAAGCAGAGGTCTGAGTTTGAGTCCAAGCTCAGTCCTCCAATAGCCAGGTGACCTTGGCTCTGCACCTACTACTGTGTAAGAGCTGCCACAAAACAGAGGCTGAGGGACGGTCCTGAGTTCTTGGTGCATAACCTGGGGCTCTAACTGGGAACTGCTGACGATGCAAGCAAAGAAAGATTCTCCATCTGCTGACTCCGAGGTGTGCCCCTCGGTGTGTGAGGTGTACCCTGCTGCCTGTGTCTGTGGGAAAATACCTGAGAGGAATATACAAAAACTCCAACTGCTCTAGTGGCCTTTGGGGAGGTGGCAGAACACAGGAGTGGGCAGACTTAATGATTGTCATGTTTAAATTAAACCTTATGGGTGCATTTAAATAAGGAAAAAAAGAAATGTAAAAAAAAAAAAACCACACCCAAGCCAAGATTCCCAGGTTTTGATGGGTAAAGAGCCAGTGACATTAGGAGTTCACTGCTCCGAACTCTAGTTCACTGCCCTGAACTCCCTGAGCTCTCCCTCCCACTAAGAGCCCTCTCAGATCTTTGGCACTCCACAGTGTCTCTTTAAAGCCTCTACGCCTTTGTAAGCCTTTGTGCCTCTACACATCCTGACCTGACCCTTCCACTGACATGCCTTTCATGGCTTTCTCTGACAAGCAATCTCTTCAATGTCCCCTCCAGTATTCCTGCCGTGTGTCCCTCCACAATTCTCTCTGGGGGCCCAGATGGTCATTCTCTCTCCACTGCACTGCCTACCCTTTATTAATGCTCATCTAACCAATCATAACTTGGTGGCTGCCCCCAGTAAGCTGGGGACTCTTTGAGGCAGGGCCTCTGTATGAGTACTGGTGGCCTTTGAACAGAAAGCTGCAATCCTACAATCTCTACAATCCTCTGCAGGGATAGTACATTCATTGTTCAGTTGCTTTTCTTGTTGATCATCCACCCAGACCCTAGGGCTGCTGCTCTCATCCCACCTCTGGCCTCATCAGCATGCCAGGCTAGTTGATTATTAACATCTGGAGCCAAGCATGGGGGAAGAGCAATCCCCCCTTAGCAGGAATTAAACCCAGTAGATGCAAGCTTATGGGATTTTCATGAATCTGTGGCTTGGTGCTAATTCCTTCTGAAGAATGCCCATGCAAAGGTAGTGGGTCTTCACTTCAGCTGCCTCTCTGCTGGCTGCCTATGATAACCAGCCATCCATGAGAAAGAACTACCAAGTCTAGGTCCCTGGTTTCTATAATTTAATCCATTATGTGACTCAACTAAGACCCAGATTATTTGTAGACCCCATCTTCAGGACAAGGCTCAGGACCCTGAGTCCCTAAGAACCTAATCACCTTGACCTTGTGTAGGGATTTTTCTTTTTCCAGAAGAGGAAATCAGACTCAGGGCCCCTCCCGTGCTAGGCAAGAGCTCTGCCACTGAGCTACATCCCTAGACATCTCTCTTAGCTTTTGTTTTGAGAAGTGGTCTCACTAAGTTATGCAGGCTAGTCTGGCACTCTCTCTGTGTCTCTGGCGGGCCTGATCCGTGTGATCCTCTTGCCTCAGCCTCCTGAGTAGCTATGGTTACAGGCTTGAACCAGAAGACCCCACTCTATCTGGACTTTTCAACATTAATCTTAGTGAGGTAGAACAGTGAGAGGCCACCACGAACCAACACGAATCTTCACTTCCCATCAGGAGATCAAAAGAGGGAATAGAAGACCATGAGACTCTAGGATGGGGTTCAGACGTTAGGCACTTCTGGGGGGGAACTCACAAGCCTGAGGAAATCCATCCCCTCCTAGGTTGAAATGGCCAAGGCCAGCCTAGATTTTCACTGTGGTTTATAATGTAAATAAATACAATGTAAACCATTTATAAACTGCTAACCCTTATGTTGGTTACTGATGGCTTTCTATGATTTTTGCCCACTGCTTCCTCACAGTCTCACGCCTGCAGGCGCCTTCAAGGGTGACTTGGGTTGGACTTCTTCTCGGCTCTGGATAGTGTTGAGCAAACCAGCACATTCCAGTGCAGCGGCCACGGGGATTGGTTCAGGGTGGTCATGTGACCGAAGGGACCAAATCAGTGTGCCCTATAGGACTTACACTGGGCAATGCTGATGCAAACTTAGGGTTCCTTAGGGCCCAGAGTTGATTGGAGATTTGATTCCAATCATGTTGAATGGGTTCCTGGGGCAGACAATCTAAGTTCAATATGGTTGGGTCATTTTTTTTAGAGATTTATTTATTTATTTATTTTATGTGAATACATTGCTGTCATTAGACACACCAGAAGAGGGCATCAGATCCCTTTATAGATAGATAGGTGGTCATGAGCCACCATATGGTTGCTGGGAATTGAACTCGGGACCTCTGGAGGAGCAGTCAGTGCTCTTAGCCACTGAGACATCTCTCCAGCCTCTCCGTGGGTCATTTTATTGCATGTATTTGAGAGCATGGTAGCCTAACTTTCAGTAAGCCACCTCAATGAACCAGAAGGGAGGGGAGACCAGAACTGTTTGGAGATATGGTAGAGAGAAAAACAGACATCAGCAGAGATACTGAAATCAGGCACGGGGGCTGGAACAAGGTTTAGCCTAGCACTAGTCTTTGAGAAAACACATCCTTTCCCTTTCTTAACTGTGGCTCTGCGGGTTAGGGGGTTCTGTTCCTTATAAGAGAAAGAAATATCCCCGACTGTGCCAGGCTGCTCTGGACCCCCTGCCCTTGAACTATATAGTCACAGGTGAGTCCAACGAGGTATGGTAGCATCTCTGCTCTGCCCTCTAGAGGCAGATGTACTCATTGCCTTTGTGTCTGTGCTGGAAGAGGAGGTCCAGGGCCAACAGACATATTGGTTCAAGAAGTGTGGGACTGTCACCTGACTATTAGCTTTCTCTTCCCCTTTTGTTCCAGCCTAGCCTCTGGGCTAGTGAATAGTGATACACTTACCTGGGTCTTTCCTTCCCACTTGCTCTACCAGTCCTGTTTGGAAAGGCCCTCTCAGAGGTTAGCTCTGTGAATTCTAGGTATCTTTCCACCATCTTGGTCAGATGGACTATCTAGATCAACCATCGCAATGGGCTTGGGATGTGAAGTGACCTAAGGGGTCTGGGATCAGAGGACAGCAAAAGAGGACCAGGCCAAGGGCGCTGTTGGAAGAGTTGGTGTGACTTTTAGAAAGGGGTTAAGGACTTGTGAAAACCCTCTGTGGCCTTCATCACCGGAGCCTCAAAGCCCGTCGTCTGAACATTTCTCTTCCTGTTCACTGTGACATCGGAAGGAAATGAAGAGTCAAGGGAGCTCCAGGTTTGAAGGAAGACTCCAGAGAGGTCAGTCTACAGAGAGCTGCATAACTAAAGATGAGCCACCCAGGAAGCTGAAGGGGTTGCCTGCCTCCGCCGCTCTGGCCAGGGCCCAACACTGACGGGAACTTTGGGCTCCTGCTTTCAAATGGAGCTCTCTTCCATTGGCCCCAGGCTGAGGTCTAGCTGTCTTTGCTCTTATTTACGCCCCTGCTGTGCAAAAGCAATGCCACCAGGTGGCGATGAGGAGTTACCTTGAGCGGTGTGTTATTCTAAGTGGGCATTTTGGATCTGTTCCCATGCAAATGCATTTCGATTTCAGCTCAAAGGGTAGTTAGAATCTATAACTATGATCAATTTGAGTATCGCTTTCGTAGCAAGCCACTGAATTATAATTGGGATTTTTGTACATGGTGCCCCTCATCTCTTCCACACTAATCCCCCCTCCCACTTCCGTGCAAGGGATTGAACCCAGGGAGATGCACATGCTAGGTAAGTGCTCCACCACCAGGCTGCATCTTCGGTCCCCGCCCTATGGCCCTCTTTCTAACCCTGAGTGGCGAAGCTCTGGCAGAGTCTAGCTGTGTGTCTGGAGCAAGCCACTCATCTCTGAGCTCAGAGCAAATCTCTGCACGGCAGGAGGCTGGGGGGAGGGGGCATGCACTCTGCACAGGGCTCTCTTGAGGCACACAGGACAGATTAAAGCAAGTGGGTGCCTAGTGAAATACTGATGTAACATAGGAAGTACCCTACAAATGACAGGTAAGGACAAAAGGAGCAGGGGATGAGGGGAGGCCAGAAATCACAGTGCATGGGTGGCTGCCCACAGACGCACCTTAGGAAGCTAATCCTTTTCAATTGCAAGGCAAAGCCCTTCCTGCCAGGTATTTTAATGCCAGAGCCCTTCTGGAATGCTCTTTACCTTGTGGCAAACTTTGCAAGAGCATCCCCACCAGGTGCCCTGCGGATCTCTTAAAAGGTAAAAGGGCCTCCCTCTCCTGTGGGAAAGAACAGTCTTGAGAACAGGATGCTAAAGTTCTTTACCTGACACCACCCTGGCTTGGACAGGAGTGTCCCGCCAGGGGTGAAATCCTGAGTCTGCCCCTCCCCCTAGTAGAGCCACAAGGCCTTTGTTGGGAGCACAGAACTTCTGCAAGGGAGCACTGGTTCACTTCAGACCTCAACTGTAGCAGTACAAATCATGTGACGCTTTATTTTCCTCAGCTTGCATGGGCAGAGCTAACACCTCATAAAGTAACGGGGAAATATGTGGCCGGTTTCGTGAACCAGGGCTACAAAGGCTCACTTGTGCTGGGCCAGCCATGCAGCCTGCGTAGGCGCCAAAGATGCCTCACAAGCCTGCCCAGGTCTGGGCAGTGAGGTCCGCAGACAGCATGGCCTGCCTGATACCGGCCACCTGCGTGCAGACCACGGGACCTGGCAGCATTTCAACCGTGCCACGCCGTCACCTCTAAGGGACCTGCAGATCCTCGGCTGCCAAAAGCAATAGCCACCAGGGCCATGCCGAGGGGATCCCTGGGCTGGGCCTGGGAGGCCTCAGAGAAGCTTCTGTGGCCAGTCAGAGGGAGCCACCCAGGAGCTGTCCACAGAGTGGCAGTGTCCGGGTCACTGGCTGGCTCCAGCAGGCTCCCCTCATGGAATCCACCTACAAGTCCCCTCCTGCCAAGTCCTCCTCTTGTCTTCCTCCCCCTCCCCCAAGAAGTGAGGGCTGTCTGGAACATCTTTACCCCGGACCATTTTTGCCTGCACAAGGGCTGCCCACCCCTGTATCGCTGCACTCATAGAGACTGGTCCCATCCACAAGCTGACAGCCCTCGCTGCCTGAACCCCTCATTCAGCAGCTAATCATTCCCTTTCGGGTGAGGTTTATTACTTAATGCCAGGATTATTTATTTCACCGGCACCTCGCTGACTTAAAGCTGCTGGAGAAAGAGCCCTTTCAACTCCGTGGATTTTCCCCATCAGCTCTCATCTTGAGCGACCAGTGTATTTTTAGCTTGATCCCTTAGGGTGGGGATTTTCTAAAATGTCCGTGCCCTTGTCTTAAAAACAACTCCCCCCCCCCCCAATAACGGAACCCATTTTGGACGGCTCAGCATCAGAAGGGGAAAAGGTCACTTTTGGTCCCGCGCCTTGCTCTGTGTGGCTTCTGAGGTTGAGGTTGCTTCTCTAAAGGGCCTTCCGTGACTATTCCAAAAGGTTTGCTCTCTTCCCGGAGGCAGGCAGTCAGACTGTGTGGGGCAGCAGTGGGCTGGGCCCCCCTCTGGCTTCACTGTCTCTCATGGTCTTGATGCTTCTTCTCTGACTGGAGCGGGAGGCAGGTACCCACAAGTGTCTCCTTGAGCTGCTTGTCTGTGAACTCCAGAGAGCTTCTGGGGAGACTTAAACAGACTGCACGCTCCTTCCAAGGCCCTGCAGAACTTTCCCAGCCACTCTGGTGGGCATGAGCAAGTAAATCTGTTCCTGTGTTCACGCTTGCTTAGTTTGGGCCCCGCTGTGGCCACTTGTGCCCACCCTGAGTAGCTCAGGAATCTGTCCTGAGTGATGTGCTCTGGGGGCGTGGCTTCTCTCCAGCCCTCCACTGTGGCATCCTGCTTAGGATTAATTGCATTTTGGAAGGGCAGACTGGACTAAGACCGGATGGGCTCAAAGCATGCATGACCTGGCACCATCTGCCAACTGCTGTGTTTAGAAGATGCTCTTTGCCACCTTCGGGGGCTCTATAGCTTTGTAGCAAAGAGTGGTTGTAATCCCTGATCTTGGAAAGACAGAGATGTCAAAGAGATTTAAGTAACACATACGACAGGCACGGCCACTTGGCTTTTTGTTTTGGTTTGTTCTGAACATGACCACATCTGATATAGGCTGAGATGGAACCCTCCTTCCATGGTACAGTTACAGTTGAGGAGCTAGCATTGAGCCCAGGCTGACAGGATACAAGGGCTTTGGGCAGGAGGATTTGGGGAACTCTGGAGTCCTGTGGGCAGGGACAAGGATGAGTTGTGGCTATGGAAGTTCTCCTTGGTGACACTCTCCTTGGGCAGCCACTCTGACCACAGGGAATTCGGAGGTGCCATGTCTGGTCCTGGGCAGTAATAATGAATACAATCCCACTCGTCGCCCTAAGGTATCCTCATTGAAAACCCTTCCAAGTTGAAGGTTTTACTTCTTGCACGCTGGCTTTGGCATTTGGGAAGCAATGCTTGTCTCCATGGCCTTACTTCTCACCAGGCTCCCTGCGTGCCACACTCTGCCACAGTCTCAACCCTGTAATCTTACCTCAGGGCCTTTGCCCAGGCTCATCTTTCTTAACCAACAGAGCTCACAGCTTGAACTGCAAGCAGGAAGCAGAAACACTGGGCAAAGCCCACCTCCAGGGCCAATACTTTCTCCAACAAGGCCATGCCTCCTAAGCCTCCCCAAACAGAGCCACTAACTGAAGACCAAGTATTCAAATGCCTGAGACTTGGGGTGTTGGGGGGTGGGTGACAACACCTCATGCAAACTATTACACATCCCTTGCCCACCGCTTGTCGTTTGATGAAGGAATGAATGAGTCACGTGGAAGCAGGAGGAGTTGAAATGCCAGATAAGCCACGAGAGAGCCCCAGATGCCCCGCTGCCTGGCTGACATGTCTGGAGGATTATCGGTGGATCCCAGGGCTCAGGGATGAATTGGCAAGCATCCTTCTAAGCATGAGGGAGTCCCTGAAGTGTCTCCAGTGAGCCACAGCGGGTAGTGGGAAGGAATAGTGGAGGGCCATGAGGACTGATTTAAGGCACACAATGTACTGTTGACATAGTTTGTGTTTAGCAAGGGGCTATCTGTGTAGCTTTTTTAGAAAGGTAAAAACTATGCATATGGTGGGAAGAGCTGATGTGTCCATCACTTGGGAGAAATAGCAAGTGAGTTACTCCAAGAGTCCTTAGCAGGGATCACCTCCTGAGGTTACTGGCACTGTGCTGGTAACTGTTATGTTATTGTACCCCAAGAGAACTATAGCAAGTGTGAGTTGTTATTTCCACTTTAGAACTGAAACAGGGGTCTGGGGTGGCTGAAGAATTTGTCTGGGGTTCCAGAATTAACGTGGCCCAGATAGACAGTTGGACTCTCAAGCCTTTGTCACAGCTACAGAATGAATGAGGTCAGGCTGGTATCCCCAAGTCTAAAAGTGCACAAGTTGCCATAAGAACTAGGAGGCCAAGTTCCTTGGATTATTTTTGGTCAAAATTTTCCCCAATCTCCCCAGACTAAGGGTCTAGAATGCTGAGGAGAGCTGAGAAAGGGTGATCCCTTGGGCTGCTTGGCCTTGGGAGTTATAGGGCAGCCAGGAGGAGATGTAGCCATCTCCAAAGGTGGAGAACTGGGCTATGGGGTTCACCTGCCTTTCATATGCTTCTGGGTAGTGTTTCTCTGAGTCAGTACCCTTGGCTTACAGCAAGCCATTATAGCTACAGGCCTTAGAGGAGGTGCTCTCCACCCCTTGCTTAGCTTAGCAGAGCAGCAGCTCCTGTGTGGGATCCTGACCACTTCATTGGGACTCTCTGTTGGGTTGACAGCATGCGTTCAGTAGCGGGCCGCTATGTGTTTGCTCTCCAATTGCCATGAGCGCCCGGGGTTCTTTCCCCTCGTCTCCTAGGCACTAGCCACGCCCAAGGCTACCAGGTCCCAGAACTTGAGGGACTCAGTCTACAGAACCTCTTCCCTTTTCACCTCCACCCCACCCCGAGTCTCACCTCCTACTCCGGCCATCGTGCTCCTTCACCTGACCCCTTTGCTAAGAGAGGTTACACATAAACCCCACAGGCTGGTTTCCTGATGGTGTCAAAAGAATGTCAGAGGTCAGTGCACAGAAACATTAAACATTAAACAATGGAGATGTGTTGTCACAGCTCTGGAGGTCCAAAGGTTAAAGTCAAGGCATGGCCAGGGTCACCATCTTCTGAGGCTGTGAGGGAGACTCTGCTGTGCCTAGTCCCTGGCTTCCAGTGGCTCACCAACTGTATATGTTTAGTGTAGCTGGTGTATGCAACCTGCTGGTCTCTGCCCTATGCCTTCATGTTCATATGATTGCCCATGTGTGTTTCCCTGTCTCCTAAGAATACTAGTCACAGAAATTAAGGGCCTCCCAAGTGATCTCATCTTGATTCACTACAACTACACTCGAAGTAAGGTCTTTTTTTTTTTTTTTTTTTTTTTTTTTTTGAGATACCATATGTTAAGGGTTCAACATGTGAATTCAGGAAGGAGTTCAATTCACAGCCCCTCTGCCTATGTGAAGCAAGAGCTGATGGTTATGAAGGAGAAGTCATCCTGGAAGCAGGTAGTTAGGTTCATGAGATAGGTGGTACCTTTGGCAAATCGTGAAGGAAAGGGGGAGACATGACTACAGCTCAGAGGTGGCCACAGGAGCCACTGCATGTGGTCAGCATAGCCGTTGCCACCGATGGTGGCTTCTCGAGCCTGGACTATCTAAGACATTGCTGGGTACATGTCTGACTGCAGTGGAGTTGACACCTGTCCCTGACAGAAGGAGGCTCTTGGAAGGAAGTTGACCAGGGCAATGTGTTTTAGGCCTCAGCTCAAGTGAAATCAGGGAGCTCGACTTGAGCTGATTCTGATGCCAAGTCTTGATCTTTACTAGATCTAAGTTCACGATAAAATCCTGTTCCAACAATACAAGTAAGTGAACTTCATGGGTTATAAATTCTCCTGTAAGGAAATGTTCCCCAGGCCTGAGATTCTGCCATCAGATGCTCTGAAGTGCATACTTTAAATTAGAGTACAGAAAAATCTTTTCTGGGATATCGGGTAGCATTCAGTACTGACAATCTCAAGACAGTTCACTGTCTTTGGCTTAGTATCTTTTACTTCTAGGGAACTTACCATGCAGAAATAAATTCAGTGGATGGAATGGGTGTAAGAAAAGCATTCTGTGCAATGTTATTTCTAAAAAGGCAAGTTAGCAATGACCTCAGTGTACAAAGTACAGGACACTGAAGTTACAGTACAACCAAATAGTGACCTATTATTTACTCATCAAAACCCAATATGATTTCTACAAACACTGCCATTATCTAGTTCTGGTATCCAAGCAGTTAGGTAAGAGGAGGGAGACAAACTGTCATTGTCTGTAGGCAATACAACAGTATGCCTGGACCACCCTAGACCTCAAGAGAGCTTAACTAAGGGAATGAGAACTCAGAGAGACAGTTCATGACAGACTGGTAGGATCTGCTTCCTTCTGAGATAAACAACAGTTTAGGAAGTATAACAGAAAGTAGGAATCTTTTCGCAATAAGAACACAAAGATGAACCGCCTAGGGATAAGCAGGACAAGAATTGCCTAAGACTCAAAAGAGTAACAGTGTAAACACACTGAAGGCCAAAACTGAGAGTTTGAAAGAGGTGGTGTATTTTAAGTTTGGATGGGCATGTTCAATGACTGGATACGTCAACTATCCTCCCACCCCTGCCCAAGGATAATGTCTAAACACAGTGTGAGCTCAGAATACCAACAAGACTTTTGGAGACCTTAACCATAACTGATTAAAGTTTATCTGGAAAAGTAAACACAAAAGAAGGAATGGAAAACAATGCCCTGGGAAATGAGGTGGGTGTGGCCCTGCCAGCTCTTGACACATATAATCACGACATTACAATAATTAAAGTCAGTTAGTGCTGAGTGCGGGATAGGACTGGACAGACCCACCAATGAAACTTGGCCTTTTAACACAAATTAGTAAATATCTATTGGCTGATGTGGTAGTTTGCATGAAAATGGCCCCCATGGGCTCATATATTTGAATGTTTGGTTCCCAGTTGGCAGACTGTTCAGGAAGGGTTAGGATGTTGGCCTTGTTAGAGGAGGTGTGTCATTGAGGGTGGGGTCTGAGGATTCAAAAGCCCAGTCCAGACCCAATCTGCTGTTTATGAATACGATATAAGCTCTCAGCTACCTCCCCAGTGCCATGCCTGCCAGCTGTCCTGCTTCCCACCATGATGATCATAGATTAGCCCTCTGAAACTATAAGCAAGTCTCCAATTAAATGCATCTTTTTAAACATTGCCTTGGTCCTAGTGACTCTTCATAGCTATAGTAACTAAGTTGACTGGTAAGAAAATAGTCTAATGCAGAAGAATGGACCTGAGGCCAGCTCCCATGACCTGACATCTCTGGTATCTGCCCTGCGGCTGTTTTTGTTTTATGTATTATAAGGATTTCATAAGGGTCATGTATGTGAGGTGCTCAGGAGTGAACATTCACTATTAGCATCAGCGTGATCCCTGAGAACCCCACTGCATGCCTGAAGCCACAATAGGATAGAAATCCTATTAGTCACTCTTCTTGTTTCTGTCGAGGAAGAAGGGCTTGTTTCTGTCTTGCAGTTCATCATGGTGAGAAGTCATGGGCTCTGGTTGTGTTGAGAGGCGGTTGGTCACGTTGTGTAAGGGTGAAGGGAGACAGAGGGAGAGACAGAAAGAGAGAGAGAGAGAGACAGAGACAGAGACAGAGACAGAGACAGAAACAGAGAGAGATGTTCCATTTGCTTTTTAAACCTTTTCATTCAGTACAGAATCCCAGCCCATGGGATGATGTCACCCATATCTCTTCCTCAGTTGAACCTCTCTGGGAACAATCTTACTCTAGAGCAGACCAGAGATTTGTTCCTAGGTGATTCTAAATCTTGTTGAGTTGGTAATTCAGATCAGCTATCACAGAACCCAATGATTCAACACCTTTTCCACCTCGACTGTCTCATACACTGTGGTTCTAACTTTTGGGGTCTGAGGTGAAGCCGCCAGGATCGCAGCAACTGCTTTCTTCTCTCTCACAATGCTACAAATTCATTCACACACCTTAGCAACCTCACTTCATCCCTGGTTTTCCTTCCCAAGAAGGAAACCAAGTACGTTGAGCCTGTTTGCTCAGAAGAACGACTTAACGCATCCTCTGTAGGAGATCCAGAGTGCTAGCATCATTTTCCTGCCACCTCGGAGCTATTCTTCTGGAAAGCAAGCTTGAGTGTGCACTGGGTACCTAACAGCTCATCTGTTGGGGTACCTAACGGTTCATCTGTTGGGGTACCTAACAGCTCATCTGATGGGGTACCTAACAGCTCATCTGNGGTACCTAACAGCTCATCTGATGGGGTACCTAACAGCTCATCTGATGGGGTACCTAACAGCTCATCTGATGGGGTACCTAACAGCTCATCTGATGACTTGACAGTTCCTGAGAGGCTAGCAGGCAGGGAGGTAGAGAGCCTGGAGATAGTAGACAAAGGGCTACCTTGGGTCCTGGGTAGGCTAGAGTGGACTGTGAGAGATTTCATTATGCTACTCAGAATGGCATGCAATTTAAAGCTTATGAATAATTTATTTCTTGAATTTTGCATGAAACACTTAGGTACCATGGGTTGTTTTTGTCTTTGTTTTTGTTTTCTCATTGAACATTGTAGAAGTTAGGGGCCTGGTTCTTCCTCCCACCCCCATGCTCTCAGAAGTAAGACTCAGACTCAAAACACCTTGGCCGTATAGCTAGGATCTTCTCTAACTAGATCATAATTTAAGATAACCCATTTTGCCACTTGGCTTGTTACCTGTGCTCAAGTCTTGTCTCCTTACATCGTCTGGGCAGATCTTCCCGTGCCTGGCTCTGTCCCAGAATTTTTTTACCTCCTGGATATCCCACCTCCCATTTCCTGCCTGAGCCACAGGCCATAGGCTTTTTAATTGACATGTGATGCATCCATACAATCCACAAGATATTCTCTCTTCGGAACATGATCATTTTGTTAGAAGCTTACTGACCTGCTCTATGGTACTAGTCATGTGTCGCCTGCTTGTCTGGTTCTTCCTCTCAGGTGCAGGGAACCTGCAGATCCTGTCCTGTGTCACGGGGAGGTCAATCTGTCTCCTATGGACAAACAGCAGAATCCACTGTCCCTCATGTAACAGGAGGAAGTCAATCTGTTTTCTATGCCCAAAGTCAGAGGGGAACTAGAGCCTTTGGTGAGAAACATCATTCCCCATAAGCATCCTTCCTGAGGTTTCAGGGCCATCAGTGGGAGTCTAAGCTGGTAGTCTAGTCTAGTCTACAGTTCAGTTCCTTCTACCCCAGGCTCGTTAAGGAACAGAACAACAGTGAGAACGGAAACCCTTGCATGACAGGCCCCGGGTCAACAGAGGCCAAGACTGACTGCAGTGATGGCCTCTGTCAGAACAGAAGGCCGCTGGCTCACACAGGAGCTAAGAGCCAGCATGGAGAGAGCCCTGCAGGTAGCCTGGCTCCTGTCACCACCACAGACATCAAGAGAGGTGGGAACAAAGAGAAATGGTATTTCAGGGTGACAAATTGGGAAGCCACTTACAGAAGACAAAAGGCTAAGTAAGCCTGGGAGAAGTCACAGAAAGATCAGTGGTACGCATTCAGCTGACCAGGAGTCTGGGGAAAGTGCTGCCCACCTTAGCTACAAGCCACTCCATGTAGACACAAACCCTAAGTGTCGCTTTCCCAGGACCTTAAAACACAGTGAGACCTGGGGAGAACTGGTGGGTCCAAAGATAGATAGTTACAAAGTTAAAATAAATATACATTTAAGGTAATTATCTGTTGGGCACTTCTGCACAACTCCACATGACTGGATCCACTGAGCTCACACCCACTGTGGCTAGATTTATATATTGCAACACATTTATGATGCTGTCCCCAAATGTGTGACATGTGACGAAGTGTCAGTCTCTGTCTGGCCTCCACCTTCATGATCACATGTAGTCTACATGTTTGTCCAAGTTTCCCCATCTCCTAATGACATCAGTCAGAGAGATTAAGGCCCACCCAAGTGACCTCATCTTAACTCACCATATAACTACAATGACTTCATTTTTAAGTAAGGTCACTTTTTGAGATACTGGATATTAGGGCATCCACATATGAATTCAGTGCAAGCTAGACTAGACAGAGAACACAGGAACAGAGAATCAGAACCCCAATGGTCTCTGAACTGACCCTGGATACAATCTATTAGGGATTTCCAGGCCTTGACTCTGAGAGCAGGTTGGAGCAGTCGCCTGGCTTCCAACCAAGTGGACCCCAGATTTACACTAGGGTCAGATCCTGGTCCCTCCCTCAGTGTGGAAGAGTGGCTCTCTGCCCTTAGGACTGTCTAGCCTCCATGCTCCTGGGCCCTCCTAGAGAGCTTTGCATTCCAGGTCCTAGATGCTCTCAGGAAACTAGGGGAAGCCCCTTGGCACTGGTTAACAACCACCACCAAGCAGCCTACCCGCCCAGGGTCTGTTCCAACTGGCAACAGAGCCATCAGACACGGGAGCAGCACAGGGGTTGATGGTGTGCGCTCTAGTGGAGCTGGGAGCAGGTGGGCAGGCAGGCCTGTGTGAGTTCACTGGAGCTCCCACCAGGCTCAGACTTTATGCGTTTGTATTCACCGTAGCCATGGCACTCCAGGCAGGGGTCCAAACAATACAGAGGACACAGCTGCAGAGGCGCTTAGAGCCTCACATTTTCCCCTCAGAGCAGCCCGGAAATCCCTTCCTGAACATGCCAGCGTGAAGACTCCCTCCCAGGGTGCAGTGCAGGTCTGATGGCATCCTCGTGACTAGTGTCGGGCACGTGCCGCACAGTGGCCCTGGGAGGGTCTCTGCTTTATCCTTTATCCTTCACTCCTCACTCTGCTGTCTTGCACGCACCTCAGCCCTGGCCCTGGCCCAACCTGCCTAATTCCTCACCCTGTCCTCTATCTTAACCTTAACCTTAACCTCTTTCCTTGCCTCAAAATCAAATAGAAACCATGTAGAGAGTTCAACCTACCAGGGGATAGAGTCCCATCCTAGCTGGCCAGGCCTGGACTCCATACCATCCCTTCCCTGTGACTAAACACTTCCTTGTCTTCCCAGGTCAGGAAGAGACCCTCCAAAAGCTCCGTATTTCCTATAGGACAATGGCGCCTCGTATGAAGGCAGGAAGACAGACAAGCCCAGACAGGGATACTCTCAGGCTAGCTCATGCAAAGATTACAAGGTCTGAACTAGAAACCCCTTAGGGTAATGCCCGGAGGAATAGGAGCTGGGGGGGTGTTTAGTCATGACAGTGAACAAGGGCTGCTCTCGGGGACAATTGGTGATAAGGGAAGACCTGGACAACCCTAGTCTGAGAAGTCTGGCCACAGGAGTCTAGAGTCTGGCCACTGGCCAAGAAGGGGACAGCCAAGTCAGCATCAGGGGCCCCAAGGATAAAAGGGCCTCAACTAGCCTGTACCCCAGCTTGGCAGGTAACTAGCTTCCTCCTGGAGTACAATCAAATGGTTGCTACTAAAAGCCTTTCCTTATAGCCCTTTGAGGGTAATTAAAAATCAAAAAGGCCTTGAAGCAAGCACAAGCTAAAACCTGCCCTCATCAAGGCCCTCTCAAGGATTGTCTCCCAGCAGCCTTCCGCTCACCAGCTGCCCTCTGAACAGGGATGGCTCTCCCAAGGAGATCGTGGGAGCCAGCACAGAGACGGACACAGCCAAGTTCACGGTCAACGATACATTCATCCCCAGCTTCCCAAGTGCTCGTTCTGTTTACCCAGTGCTGGAGCTCACAGAGGCGGCTCAGCAAGGCTCACCATCAAGGCAGGGGAGTAACAGAGCAGCAGTGGCCCATGGCAGGCAGGGAGGAAGAGGACACTGGCGGTGCCAGCCTCCAAGAGTGACCATGCCAACTGCTCCCAGGTGGTGAGGCTGTGGCAGGCGCTGCCATGAAGTACAGAGAACACATCCAGCTTCCAGCCAAGAGCTGGGCAAGCCGGGATGACACGGGTCACTTCCAACTGCCTGCTAAGTTCTGCCTGTATCTTTTAACCGACATCCCAGAGTAGTGGTCCTGCTCACCTCTACTGCCTAGAGAAGAAACCGAGGTACAGAACCGGGCCGTGATCAGAAAGAGGAGCTGTCAGGAGACCATCATTTGGCCCAGGTTCAGCAAGGCATGGCTTGGGCTCTGGGTGGCAGGGGAAATGGGTATATACTCTCTCTGTCAATTGACAAGGACATCCTGGCTTCTGGTTTGTGCCTCTTCTCGTAAAGCTACAGTCAGGTCTGAGGAGACACTGGCTCTGTCACTAGTGAAGGTTTCTACATAGCATGTTCGGACCAGTCCTTCTCGACTGGTCACCTGTCGCTGGTAGAGAATAACAGGTAGGTGAGTGGAAGAAAAGGCTACGGCAGAACTCAGACTGATTTCTCCCTGGAAGAATCTCTTCCCCGTGCTAACAATGTTAACACTGATGGCATTGGTGATGGCATTGCCACTATTTATCAGGTTCTGTCATTTTTCCAGGTCTCAAGCTGTGCAAAAGAACCCAGTGTCACCCTGGCACGTGCATAAGAAGACGCCAAAGTGCACAGGGATACAATAACTTGTACTGGGTCTCTGACCTGGCGAGAAGGGACACTTAGGTTTGAACGCAGTTCCCTCTAGTTCAACACTTGATCTTAGTCAAAAGGTTGAGAAGCGATATCCATCTAGTTAAAAACTAATGTTCGGCTTCCTGCAATCCCAGGCTTCACCTGACCCCACGCTGCTGGCTCTGGCTCCCTCAAGAATTCCGGAGTTCATGGTCCTTAATGTTTGGTGCTCCACGGACTGAGTAGCCATGTGGGTGGAGCAGTCTGCAGGTCTGTGTTGGAAGAGGAAAGTGATGCAGAAGTCATAAGTGATGCACTGTCACTTTCTCCATGAGTCTCAGACTGGGTCCTTCAGCCACGTAGAATGACCCCGGCTCTTGTGCCACCTACGGTATTGCTGTTGGGTATAATTGTAAGCAAAGCTCAAATCCACCTTTTTGCTGCTAAGTGGCACTTGTTATTCTTTAATGAAGCTACCAGTCAGTGTTAACAGGTAGTGCAGGGACCGGAGGAATAGAAGTCCCCGCTGATACTATTACAGAGTGAACACTCAGCACCTCCCTCTGTCTTTGATCCCAAGCTTCTCACTGATTTGATGTGGGAGACCTTTAAGTCCTATTGCTCCAGCAGTTTCAATGGTTACCCGTGTGGCAAGTGGATCTCAAAGATGGAGAACTCTAAGGAGGCAGCATTGTGCTTTTGAGATGATAATTCCTCTCCTTATTGGCCACGAGCGCACGTGCACAGTTGCGCAGGGCTACGGTGACACTGAGAGGTGGTGCTGGGGCTGAGCCTGTTTTGCAGAAGGAGAAACTGAGGCTTGGGTTTTCAGCATTACAGCAGCTTCGTTCCTACCTAGGACTTTCAGCAGAGTTATGAGGCATCTTACACTGACCCTCTACCTACACAGCTCCCTTTGGGATGCCTGATGGCCTGAACCTCCTGTGTGGATGCCCAGCTCCAACAGCCACCCCACTTGCAGTCCTCCCATGCAGCTCCATTGTGCGGGTTGCTTGGACACAAGGTCTTGTGGTCAACCTTGATTCTTCTCTCCCCACAGCCAATCCTACGGCCCCAGTTTCATATCAAATCCAGCATCCACATCCGGTCGTTTCTCTGGGTCTCTTGACTAGCCGCCATGATTCTTACTGTATGAGTGCAGCCTCTGAGCTGGCCTCCCTGCTTCTACAATGATCCCACACCATATAAGAGTGTTAAAGTGATTTCCTGCCCTCCAACCCTGGAAACTGAAAGCGTATTATGTCATTTCTTATCCCCAGAGTTTGTGGAGACCTCAAGTCCCACTCACAGACACTACACTTGACCTTCCTGTCTCTGCGCCTGGCTGGTTCTTCTCTGGTCCCATACCTCATCTCCTGCAGCTTCTTCTACCATGACAGCCTTCTCCTGAGAGAACCATACTACTCATTTTCTCTCTTCTACTTGGGTTCTTTGCGCAATGTTACTTTCTCAATGAGACTGTCTATTAACTACTTACTGACACCGTCAGTTCCAGCAGCCCCTATACTCCGTTCTCTGGCCTTTTGTCTAGAATGCTTATTGTTGGCCGAAGTTTTGTTGTGTGCTTACACTGACTGCCCATCTCTACCAGTGACACAGAAACTTCCCCGGGGCAGGTAGCTGTGACTGGTTTGTTTGTCCCAGCTGGTCCACATCCTCAGTGCCCGTCCTATACAGAAAGTACCCAGAAAATAGCTGCAGGCATTAATTCTGTCTTAATTTACAGAGTTAATGTGATACCTATCAAAATTGCATTCAACATTCACATGAATTCACATGGAACCACAAGAGAGCAGGGGTAGCCAGAACAATCCTGAGGAGTAAGAACACTGCTCTAGGTATTACAATGCCCAACATCAAATTACATTACAGAGCTATAGTGATAAAGGCACCCTGGTACTGGCAGACAAGCAGACCGACGGGACACAGAAATAACAGCAAGCAAAGCTACGCCCACTTAACTGTTGACAAAGGAGGCAAAAACATACACAGGAGAAACGAGCTTATTCACGAATGCTGCCGGCAAATGGCATTTCTACCTGCAGAAGAATGAAATTAGATTCATATCTTTCACCTTGTGCAAGAGCCCATTCAAAATGGAAAAGACTTTAATTTGAAACTGTAAATACAGAAACATCGAAAACATAGGCGTACCCTCCCAAGATACTGGGATAGGTAAGAATACCAGCAGTCCGGCGACTAGCCCTCAGCAATTAACAGATGGAGCACGTGAAGAGAAAAGGTTTCTGCAAAGCAAAGGAAACAACCAGCATTCAGATAGCCCACAGGATGGGAGAAAATCGCTATCCGCTACACATCAGACAAGGGGTAAATATCCAGAATCTACAAAGAACTCAGACTTAAACAGCAAAGAAATAAAACTGCCAGTCAACAAATGGGCAAATGAAGTAAACAGACAGTTTTCCAAAACAAAGAGACACAAATGGCCAATAACGGTTTTTACAAGTACTCAATATCCCTAGCCATCAGGGACACACAAATTAAAACTACGTGGAGATGCTTCAGCCAGATGGCTTTCATCAACAAATCTGACAATAAATGTTGGAGAGGATGTGGAGAGAAACGGGTCCACTGTTAGTGGGGATTCAAAATTAATATAACCACTGTGGAAATCAGTTTGGAGATTAAAAAAAAATCAAAATAGAATTACGATATGTCCCAGCTATTTGACTCCTAGACGTCTACCCCAAGAACGCTACTCCTATCACAGAGCTAGTTGCCTCCTACACTTATTGCTGCTTTATTTACTAAAGTAAAGAACTGATCAACTTAGCTGTCTATCAGTAGATGGGTGACTAATGAAAATTTAGCCCATATGTAAGTGGAATACTAGTTAGGGCTAAAAACAAAAACAAAAACAAAATCGCAAAATTTTCAGAAAAGCTGACAGACTTTTTAATGTATAGTATTGAGAGAGGTCACACAATCTCAGAAAGAAAAAGAAACCTTCATGTTCCCCCTCATTATGTGGGACGGAGCCAACACTGCCTAAAGAGACTTGAGCACAGTACATGTGTAAAGAGAACAATAAAGACTACCCGTGAAGGATGAGCAAAGACTGAGGGTAAGCACTGAAAACCAGTGTGAAAAGGGACATGAAGTGAATTGTTCTGGTACATGGTTTTATTTGCAATTTTTTTCAATACATAAGGAAATTTGTAAAATTAAAAAAACAAAACAAGACAAAACAAACAAATAAACAAACAAAAATGGGTAAAACCCAACCACACAGGAACTAGATGGTGAGAAGTAGAGCTGGGGAGGGGTTAATTCGGGAGGGCACACACACACACACACACACACACACACTCACTGGTGAGAGGCAGGGCAGTGGGGTAGGATGGGAATTCCTGCACAGCTTCTTCAATTAGAAGCACTTGGCAGGGTGACAGGTCCAGTGGCCAGTATCACTCACCCCCGCAGGCAGGGCACATGCTCTGACCAGCCTGTGGCTTTGTGAGAAGCGAGAAGAGTGATCCCGCTACAGGCCTTGAAGGGACTCTCCCAAGGTCACAGAGCTGATTAACAGCAGAGCTGTCAACGCCCACAGATTTTTGGACTGATTCCCGTGAAATCCCCGAAAATTGGTTTTTCAAAGATAACAAGCTTTTGACAAATTCCCCTGAAAATAAGGGAATGTTTGGTCCGAATGCATCCATCCCTTGTCTGGCTGCCAACCCTGAGGCTACTGGCAGCCATCAGCCTGTGGCCAAGATATCGACAGACTATGACACTTTACTATAGGGCCAGGGCATTGGGGAGGTCGTGGCCTGGGTCACTGGCAGATTGCCTGGCAAGCATGTGAGTTCCATCCATCCCTCCATCCCTAGCATTGGGAAAGGAAAGGTGATATGGCTGTGGTCCAGGCAAAGGAGCCTCGAGACCTGCTCAGACTCACTCACGCCCCACCCTACACTCTGCTTTCTGGGGCTGCCTCATCCTCCTGCCAGCCCAGGCTCCTCCCGACTCTGCTCCACTTGGCAGGATGGACAGCATCACCATCTAGCCGGACAAGTCTCAAGCACGGTGTGGGAGGCCTCAACTCCTCCTACAAAGTCTCATTCAGCCACCAGGGAAGCAAACTGTCTATGGGGGAGTCCAGCCCTATGTGTGCCCTGAACAACAAGCACATGTATGGGGACTGCCTCTGTGCAGCTCCTTGGGAGACTGCCCCACGAGGCCAATCTTAGCTTGGATGACATCAACGACGATCTAGGAAAAGGTCGCTTGGGGAGAGGACCTTTGGAAATAAAACTGAGTTGGGGAGACCAGGAAGGTAAGCAGGCAAGCAAGAGAGCAGCAAGTGAGCCAGCCCACAATGGGCAGCAAGTCCTCCCTTAGAGCCCTGCTATAGAATGCCCCTCAGAGCTGCTGTACAAGGTGCCTTGTGTCCTGGGTTGGGGGAACACAGTGTTAACTTCTACAAATCTAGGCTTCACCTTGTTGGCTAGGCACTGTCTGAAGAAGGAGGGCACAGCAGGTTGCGGCCACAGGGGTGAGGGCACACAGAACACACCGGGGGCATTAAATTTCTTGTCTTTATATTCCTTTGTACACATGGATTTTGAAAGCATTAAGAGGGCCTGGGAAGATGGCTCGGCCATTCAGCTTCCATATGTATGTAAACATGTGCACGTGTACACACACACACACACACAGAGAGAGAGAGAGAGAGAGAGAGAGAGAGAGAGAGAGAGAGAGAGAGAGAGAGAGACTCACACAAAGTAAAGGCAGGGAAAAGCAGGAAAAGGCAGGAAATGTCAACGTTCTTGCTGCCAGAGACAACCTTGACTAAACGGGATGAAGTCAAATAGACCCCCTTATTTGGGGTTTCGTCTTCTTCAATGCTGTGTCCTCTTTGGGTAAAAATATTCCATGGAAAATCCCAGCAGTAAGTTGTTCATACACTCTCACAAACTCAGACATTTTCAACATTTACTATGGCGTCTCTCTACGTCACCACTCATCTTGGTTGACATCTCACTGTTCTTGTCATCTTTAGACTTAAACTATAGCCCAAGACAGACTGGAACTTTGTGGTAATCCCACTGCCTCGGGCTCCTGGGTGTTGGAATTAACAGGTGTGGACCACCACACCTGGGTCTGTTGTGTTGCTAATTTCTCATGGTGACTATGTTATAAATTAAATTCTGTCATGAGCTTGTTAGCCTGGGAAGGAACACAGAACACCCAGGGCCTGGTGTGGACTGCAGATGTACGGATTCATCAATCTCAGGATGCAGCACCCGGTAAACAAGGGGGCTCCTAGATGGCCCAGTGGGCAGGATTTTCCATGATGTATGCTTTTGTGGTGCCTGTCACTCTGGGCTCTTTTGTGTCCCCTAATGACCTGGTGACAGCTTTCCTGGAAGCCAGTGCTAATAACAGGTCATATCAGTGTGAGAGCCCCCCTGACCTTCATCCATTTCCAAGAGAGGCCTCAGCGAGGGGTCTGGGTCCAGAGGGCCTGCTGAGGTGGGGCACCACTGGCCACTCCTGCCCCCTCCCAGCAGAAAGCGGATTCAGCACCCCACCCTGCCCCGCCCTCTGCTGTAGCTCTGGCTCTTTGTCAGCAGACATCATGGCTTTAAATTTCAGCTCTGGGGTCACTTCCATTTTCCTGCTCACTGGGCAGAACCAAACTTTTGCTTCTAAAGAAAAACCCATCATTCAGGGTTGTAAGTACAAAAGTGTCCTGCCCCACGCCAGCCACCAACCCGGCCAGAACCATCACCCCAGTCAGTCTAAGCAGGTGCTAGAAACTGTCTTGCCTCCAGACTTCTTACACGAAATGCAAACATCCCGTTTTGTTTAAACCTATGTATTAGTGGTTTGGATCACCAGCAACCAGACTCAATATCCACCGGCACCCTTCAAAACTCCCACTGTGAGACGTGTTTCCTGACTAGCTGATCCTGAATCTCACCAAGCTGCTGCCCCTGTGCCTGGGCCAACCCCCACTCTCCACCTCCTGTGCTGTTCCCGCTCTCAGAATTTCACATCTCCTTAGCAAAGACCAGCTTGTCCACCCAGGCCAGTTCCTGCAGTTAAGTGGTCAGCCCTGTTATGCCCACACTAAGATGAGGTAAGAGGACTGCTCAGAGTTCTACAGTAGCCTGCACAGCCTGGGATCTAGGTTTCGATCCTGTCATAAAACAAAACAAGATCCAGCCAGTCTGGGGAAAGCTGCCCTGGAGACAAAGGCTGTGGTACCTCTTCAGAGTTTGCACATGCTCTGGGTCTTCAGGTACCCCAGCCCCGTTCCTATGGTTTTCCAATGTGGACCTTTCTTTGGGAGTCCTAGGAACAAGCCCACTGCCCTGCCCTCTCCTGGACCCTGGTAGAAAGTAGAAAGTAATTGTTTATAGAAAGAAGGAAGCATAAATGAAGACACACAAAGGGACCAGGAGGGTGTGTGGCCAAGGAGGGCTTCCAGAAAGAGGAGGGTGGCCTGAACATGGACCGTGCCCGTTTGGGCAATGAGCCAGGCTGCTAACTATGGCCTAGAAAGCACACATTGCAGACCCTCAGGAGATCTTTGTGTAACTTAATGAAGCATAGCCACAATGCCTTGGAGAACCTAAGAGTGGTCACAGCTCCCAGCTACAATCGGTGATTGACAGGGCAGCTGCCTGCAAGAGCCCCAAGCCCAGGGCAAGGAGGGGGCAGGGATGAGGGCGAGCACTGGGGGCTGCTGAACGCAGCTTAAAGGATTGCCATCTGGGTTAGGTCAAAGGTCTCCAGGGACTGTTTTGATTTATAGACTGGGGCAGCCACCTAGGCGGCATGAGGGGCATGTGGAGAGAGCCTGTAAAGGGGAGGGGGAGGGGGAGAGAAGGGACTGTGGGGGTTGGGGTGGGAGGCATAAGCCTGCAGCCCGAGCAACCACCTGCATCTGAGCCCAGTTTCTAGATGTTCTCAATGTGGTAAAAGAAAGCGTGGGATTGAAAACACAGAGAGGCATTGACTATGTGTCTGCTCTCTACCTGGGTGGGTACTGGTGTTCCCACGGGGGAGAAGCAAGCTATGTGGGTTCTAGGTGGTGACACTTGGTCTTTGCCTCAGAACGACTCAGCTTCCCCACCATGATTATTATACTTGGCAGATGATATCTTGTGGCTGAGTTCTACAGCTTACGCTAGCAGAGCTGTATGCCTGGCCCAGACTTCCTACCCAGCTGTAGACCTTCCCTAAGCCCTGGCACTCATTGGAAAAGGACATTGGCTAGGGCCTGGTCCCACAAGGAGACTGTCAGTCCCCCTTCTGTCAACTGCAAGTGTGTTCCAGCAGCCAGACAGTACGGGCTGGGTCATGAAAGAGACTTTGAAACATTACGGTATCATCTCAGAGCCTCGAGGGAGGATGGTTTTGAACAGATGGAGAAATGGAGTGACATCCAGGCAGGGAGTGGAGAAACAGCAAGCGCGGAGGTCAGGTAGGATGAGGTCTGGGAGGTTAAGCTCTCGTGATGGAAGAAAGAGCTAGCGAAGTTGTCCTGGTGAGGCAGACCACTCAGCGCACCCATCTCCCAGGGCTTCTTGGAGGAAGAGGCAGAGGTTAAGCCATAGCCTCGGCCCCTAGCTACAGCCTTCTCCGGGCAAGAGAAGCTAAAGGCTCTAGCCTTTAGCATGTACCCTGCTGGACATGTCCAGGAACCATGAGGCCTGTCCCTAGGCTTCTGGGACAGCAGAGTAGGAAGCACGGGGATAGCAGAGGTCTTCAGGGACCTCTAAGCCAGCTCAGGAGGTCATGTGCCTATCATGCACCCTGGAGATGCAAAATAATCCAAATAATTCATTGTCCAGAGAGGTCCAGAGTCCCAAGCCCAGCTCTGGACACACAGGTTGCTAAACCCAGCTTAAAAGCCAGATCTGGAGAAGCCCCATTTACCATTCTGAGGCCAAAGCAGGGACGGATACTGTGTGGAAGACACTGGGTGAGGAAGACTCAAGGCCCAAAGCTAGGGTCAGAGAGGCCAAAATCCGAATGTCAGTTCTGATCAACTATGAGCAAGCATCTCACAGCCTGTGTTCTTGTCCATGAAATGGCATATTAACGTGCTGAACCTGGAGTCACATGGATACCGGTGGTCACTGACTCGTGACTCTAATTGACCTATACCATAAGTTTCCCTGGCAAGAGTTAAACTCTCTCTTTCTGTTTCGCCTGTCTGTGGCAGGGACTTCAAGAAAAAACAGTTTTAGACCTGAGCAATAAACTCAGACCAGGGTTGAGGTGTAGCCCAGCACTTCAACAAATCAAGAAGAAAGGCCACCTTCAGCAAGGCCTGTCCCAGCCTTGGGAGGGCAACAGTGAAACCTGATTCCAGGCTGCTTTTCACCAAGACATCCCAGGGGGAAACTCTGTCAAGGCCCAGCTCTGGCCTCTGCCCTCTGACCTGGATTTGTTTATACATGGAAGGGTTGGGGGGGGGGGGCGGTGATCAGAGCCGAGGTGAGCCGGGGGTTCAGAGAATGACATCCAGACCCGGCCAGATGCTCAGATGTGTCGCAGACAAGGCAAGTGTTCAGCAAGTCTCAAGCATGAATCTGGGACTGAAAGGCCACAGGGTCAGAGGGAAAGAAGAAAGGCGATATTCACCTCCCTGAGCGGCAGCCAGCAGTGCCATCTGTCATGGAGGGAGAGCGTAGACTGTGAGAGGCTGGTGGGTGTTCAGGGCTGGGGGGGGGGGACAAAGGAGGAGTGTACTGTCTCCTCCAAATACTCTTTGGCCCTATTGAGAAGTCAGGATAGATACCCTAAAGTCACAGAGGAGTGTGTATCTGTGTGTGCGTGTGCATGTGTGTGTGTGTGTGTGTGTGTGTCTGCGAGCGCCCGCGTGCGCGCACTCATACACATGAATGTGTGATCACAGAACGAAGCATGATGCTGTGTGGGTGGCCTACTCATGTACACAGGACTCTTGGGCCTTGTTTTACTTTATCCCCAGCACCCATCACGCCTCCTCTTCACATCTCACCTACCAAGAGGCTCGGGGGGGCTTATGGATTTGAGGAAATTACAGAGCGGGGTGCTGACAAACTTGGCCTGGCTTCTGGGTAGTGGCAGACATTGCAGCTGGGGCCTCACTGCCCTGGGCTGCCTTGGAATTCCTGGCATTCCTCCTGCAGTATGATCTCTAAGGTTTCCTGTCCTGACAGAACAAGCTTCTTACTCCCACCCTCCCTGACTGGCTCCGAGGCCCGAAAGAACTCACGAGTACACCTGAAGTCCACACTGTGCCTCGTAGTCCCGAGGAAAACCATATCCTTGCTCTGTCCATGAGCCCCCACAGTTGTCCCCAGAGTCTTGAAAGTCTCAACTCCTGGGTGGTGGGAGTGGCCCTGTTCTCCACTGTCTAATATGGTGGCTACTGTCTGGGCATGCCAGAGGACATCTGAATGTGGGCAGGCCAGGCCAGAAATGGAAGACCTGCTTTATCTCACTGTAGAAGTCACCTGTAGTCACCTCGCCACAGCCTGGGCATGAAAACTATTTATTAAACAAGTCAGAGGGTGCAGACAATCAACAGCAGAGATAACAGGATGGTAGAGACCCTTGAGATTTTCTTGTCCAGACTTCTTTCCCGTGATGGGGAAACCAAGGCACACACAGAGACAGAGCATTTGCCCTAGCTGCAACCAGCTGTCCAGTCTCCTGGATCCCAATCCTGGATGCTTCCCCGGGCCCCTCTCACTTCTCCTCTTCACATCCAGCACAGACTCGGGGGAAGTTACTTCAACTCAAGAGCACATTTTAACTTCCTTTCACACATCTGAACAATCCATCTTCAGCTAGGAGGGCTGCCCGTGCCAGCCAAACAGGAAATAGAGTCTCGCAATCCACCATACCACTCTGGGCAGTTTGAGGTGAAAGAGACTCAGACTGTCCGTGAGGCTCTCTCATCTTGGGAACAGGTAGAACATACCTGACAGAGCCTTGACAGCCCCCCACCCCACCCCTGGAACCCTCCAAGGATAGAAAGGATCAGAAGCACTACATGTAGACCTAGTTGGCTTATGCCCTGCATCACCCGCCCGCTGCTCCAGACAGGAGGAACTGAAATGTAAACACCTAGCCAGGGGTCAGCTGGCCGAGGCTCATCCTGGGGTTCCTCACTGCACAGAGGCGTCTGTGGACTGGACCTCCGGATGGCTCCGAGCAAACCTAATGAACTCTGTTCAAACCAAAGCGAACCCTGATTCTGGCTTGGAGCAGAAGCAAGATGAGAGACTGACCAATCAGCCGGGTTCCGGCTCCGCTCTGCAGATCACTATAACCCTGACAGGTCTCTCAGTCACTGATTTCTCAACCAACTTGTGGGCAGAACAGAAAATAATAAGGACTTTGACCAAGGTGCCTCTTCAACAACTTTACTACAAACCATTCTGTAGAATCAGGAGGCAAGTGCCGGCGGAAGAGAGAAGGGTGGCCCTGCTTTCAAGTGAGGTTTGGAATACCTTTTCTTCCAACAGCGGACTGGTGGGAGCCTGAAAGGCAATGTTGACCTCGAGTCTCATGGTGCCCTCTTCCCAGTGGGTCTAGTGCTGTTAGGGAGAGGTTCATCCCTACCAAGCTACTCTCCCTACCACCTTCATTGGCTCACTGGTGTCATCGTCTGGGTTCCTCTCGGTCCCTCTCCCAAAGGACTTCCCAGAGAACAGTTGCCAGTTGCCCCTTCTCGATCTATTCTCTTAATCACACATATCAATATCCACATTGATCATAAACACACATTTATTTAAGCGCTGTTCGGTTTCTTGCTCAAACTGTCCTCGAGTGGTCCCAATGCCAAACATACAACAGATAGTGGAGAAAAGAGTTATGGAGTGGTCTGCTGATAAAAATGACAAGAACAAGCCGGGCGTGGTGGCGCACGCCTTTAATCCCAGCACTCGGGAGGCAGAGGCAGGCAGATTTCTGAGTTTGAGGCCAGCCTGGTCTACAGAGTGAGTTCCAGGACAGCCAGGGCTACACAGAGAAACCCTGTCTTGGGAAAAACAAAAAAAACAAAAAAACAAAAAAAAAAAAAAAGAAGAAGACGGGAGCAAACCCCGTCCTAAGCTCAAGGGCAGGCTGGACAGTAGTGGGAACTAGGCCTCCAGAGCTCACCACAGCAGCGGGGCTCTGGCTTGTGTCAGGACAAACACCAGCAGCGATGACTGCCCAGCTCACGTCTTTGCACACATAGCAAGGAAGCAGCCAGGACGAAGGGGGCACAATGACTGTGAATTTAGAATTCTTCACTAACTGGCAGCCTCTCCAGCTTCCTCCCCAGAAGCATCAGTAAGGAGAGTGTGCGTGTTCCCGCTTCCTGCTTCCTGCAGGTGCTGTAAAAAGGGAGCATTTTCCCACCATCACGTGGTCACGGTTGCTATTCACACCACTGTCCTAACTCTCAGCTAGGTAGCCATTCATGCAATCGGCACTTACTAAGACCCCCACCAAGGGCCAGAAGCTGGGACACAGGGCAATGGATGGCAAGGAGATGCAGAGACCTGAGGGCCTGAGAATATCCCCAGGGACCTAGAGGGTACAGAAGGACACACAAGAATGGGACTGGTTCTGGGGACCTGGCTTAGGGCAGGGCGTCCACACACTGCCCATCAACCTAGAGGTCTTGAGGCTATCCTGAGGAGATATTCATAGAATATGGACACCTTTCCAAACAGTGGTACCCAACACTCCACTTAGGTAGCATAGGCACGTTCTCCCTGAAGAAAGGAAAGCAGCTGAATTTCTGCTAAGCGTATCTTTGGTCTCAGAGACAAGGAGAAAGCTTTGGAAGCTAGATCTTCACTTCTGCCTTGAACAACACTCCCCAACCCGTTTCTAGAAAGATATCACTCCTGGCTCTGCTCTGTCCACACTCTGCCCAGCAGGGCATCCCAGATGGCGAGCTCAACCCAGTGCCGGGCTCCTGACACAGACTAACGGGAAAGCTTGTAACATGTGTTTCAGGGCCACCACTGGGGAATTCTCCATTAGCAGGTGATATATGGTACAGAATTTCAACTACTCCAAGAGAGATGGGTACCAAGACAACAAACTGAGGATGCCCACATACTTCCTCAGGTGACAGGCCAGCTGAGAGACCTTCCCAGAGGGAGACAATCAGAGGGCTACAGAGCTAGGACCAAGAATCTAAGATCAAGACCTGAGAAACAGTGTGGCACCTAGGACATATTCAGTACACAAAGGAAAGGGCAGGGCAATGAGCAGCCAAGTAGCACCCAAAATGATAAGAAAAGAGACTGGGAAGCTGGGCAGGGGTTTTGGGGGGATAGTCTGAGGCCAGTGTGTAGCCGAGGCACAGATAGGATGTCAGAGCCCCTTCCAGTCCTGTGCCCACCACCACCACCTGCAATCCTAATGTGATCTTACGTTCACACCCCTCCTAACCGGGCTCTTCTGGGTTCTAGATTTCCAAAAAAAGCCTTAACATCCTATCTGACCGGTAGCCGGTGGTGGCCTAAGTGTCACTTCTGGAGACAGTCACCCACACAGCACTGGTAGCAAGGCCCCAGCCTCAGACAGAGGACTGTTATCCACCTCGCTAAACACCATAGGCAAGTGTGGTTCTGCCCTGGGGCACCCCGCCGAAATAATGGGGGCGGGCGTCAACAGAGGGCAAGCACTGAAACTCAGTCCGGGTCCACATGGAGATACTCAAAAGCGCGCACTGGGTGTTGGAGAGAGGGCTCGGAGGTTAGGGGCATTTGTTCCTTTTGCAGAGGTCCTAGTGCCCGCGTGGCAGCTTGCAACCGTCTTTAACTCCAGTCTCAGGGGATCAGATGCACTCTTCTGAACTCTGTAGACAGTAGACGTGCAAAGGATGCATATGCATACATGCAGGCAAAACAGGCACATAATCTTTTCTTTTTTTAAAAAAAAAAAAAGAGTATGTCCTAAAAGGACTTTGAAATTGGGACAAAGATAAGTCTTTGTCAGTACCTCTGTCCCCCACTGTAACCCAGTGGAGTTCTAGGCTGGGTTAGTGGAAGACAAGGACCACGTGCTGGCCAGGTGTGGTCTCAGGGGACCCATGGTGGGGCAGCCTTTGCCTGTCAGGTCTCCCAGCAGGCAGGTCACGAAGCAGGTCTCACAGTTCTATTTATAGAAGATGGCCTCTGAACAGGATGGACTGGGAAAGCCAGAGAGGCAGTATTTTCCAAGCTCACACTACCTTGGCTTAATTTCATCCTAGGCAAATAAATCATTAAGGAGGCCCCGAGTCCCGGAAGATCTGACGAAGAAGGCCATTACACGGCACAGCCTTCCCTTGAATTATGGAAGGCCTCAGACAGCAGCCTTATTAGTGTCTGGGCCAGACTGTAACTCACGCTAACCACCCCCTTGCCTTAACCAAAGGACAAGACAGGACGAATCAGCTGGCTCCCTGATGGAAGGCAGATAAATGCTGCCGCCAGCCAGCCTCGCAGGCTGCCGCTCTCTCCACTTACTGAAACAGCTCCTGTAAGCATGCTCATTCACTGCTTTCTGGGCACCTCCTACTCAGATTGGTCACCAGGGGAGTGGGATGAGAACGGGTGCATCGAGCTGGCCTGGGATGGAGAGTACACAGGAGCGGTGGCAGTGCCGGTTACTAATGCCAACTTCAGCAGCATCCTAGTGTATAGTATAGCAACGGGCTAGCTGTTGCCACAGAAAACTGGACGTGACCATCAGTGATCTAGTTTGTGAATTGCCAGGTAAGTACTAGACGGCCTCCATGAGCTGGCTTTTCATCCTCCTAAGTCCCCAACATCCCATGCGCAAAATTCATACCTGGATGGGAAAGGGGGCTTTCATGGAGATTCGATGAGCTGCCAAGCAGAAGGCCTTGAGCAGCCATGGATGTGTCGGGGAGTCAAGCGGCTTCGTTTGTAATCCTTTCCCAGTCACCTAACAGCAAAACTCCACCACAATCATGCAGATTTTCCATGTGGTGGTTGGGGAAGGGAACACAAGATGGAAGTGAGCTGGATAGGAGAGGAGGAGATGCTGAGAGCCTCCAGGGACACGGCACAAGGTCAAGGACCTGCCCTAGTGTCAGCTGGCAGGTGAGAGAGACAATGGGTACAGGCAGACTGGGCAGCAACAGCCTTTGCTGTCATGGGCAAGCATGCCATGTCTGTAGACCAGCCTAGCTGCAGGGTCACCTGACAAGGAAGGGGCAGATAGGAGGTGAGGGTCTCCGGGCCACGATGTGATGGTGAGGACCCATGCCTGCTGTTTTCCACACCTTCAACCATTGGCATTAGCCCAGAGTTTGTTAGAAATACAGAATCATGGACTTCCACAGACCTATGGGGTCACACATAATCTGCACTGTGGAAGGATTCCCCAGGACAAATGCCATCCCTGAAGTCATGCCCCTGATGAGGATTCTGAGGGACACAGAATTAGAAAAGCTATACCCATGGGGCCCAGTACACAGCAGGGTTCTTCCCCTACTGTTTAGACATTGGTTCCAGTGTCCAAGTATCTGGTTCCAGCATCTACAGAGGCTCTGGGCAGCATCTCTGACTGGAAGGGTCACTGGGAATCCAGCTAGGATCTCTCCCTGTGTGTATTCGTGGTCAGAAGAGCATGAAGGGAGAGATGCAGGTTGAATCCCTGTGCTAAAGGCCTCCCCCAAAAGCCTTCCTGGTCCTTCTAGTCCTCGCCGACCTTGGCATTCCAACCTCCCATATCCATACTCTGCATGGTACACCGGCTTTCCAGTACAGAGCCACGAACCACAATGGCGAGTTAGTCTCTCTCTCATTTCTTGCCAGGAACATCTTCAAAGGCTTTGGAGCCTGGGCTTTGACTGTGGTTCTGCTGCTTATTGGTAAGCGACCTTGGCAAGTCCTCCTATTCTCTGGATAATTCCATAACCGCCTGTCCAATGTGGCTACCAATTGGCTACAGGATCCCACGTTTTCTCATCCTACTGCTTGGACACACTATGCTTCCTCCCTTTTCCCCTACCAATGTTCAACAGTAGTTGGGCTGTCCAACTATCACCTCCTCCCGATAGGTACGCACATGGGCCACAGCAGGACTGGTGCTACTTGTCTGCATGTTCACCAGGCAAGTCACCACCAGGAGCTATACCTGATGGAGAAACACTCGAGCAAAACACTCAGAGGGAGACCTTCCTGCAGAAGGCGGAACACATCCAACTCATCTGTGATGAAATTACACACAATGGCCTTGAACTGCTGGTGCAGTTTCCACCACATACCCTAAAACCTCCAAACGCCAGCACAGTCCCTAGTATGAAACCCCTCTGATTTCAGTGTGGGCCAGGCTTTACTAACAGCAGTTGTCCACAATGACCCTCTAAGCCATGGAACACTAATAGGCCAAATTAGTAGTTTTGTGTCTACTATTTTGTGAGTCCCTACTGTGTGCCTAGAACTAGATGGGTCACTTTTGATACATCACTGATGATTCGAACACCTCACGGCAGAGCAAAGTTCTCTTTCCCAGATGAACAAGCTGAGCTCAGAGTTAAAATGACTTCCTCGGGTGACAGCTAGGTAGAGAGGCTTGGACCCCAGGTGCCAGCAGGTCCTGAGGGCAGACCTACCTCCAGACCACACCAGCCCAGAGAGACATTTAGAGTAGCAGTAGTCCCTCCCACACCCGATTTCAGATGCTGGCATCTACATGTCAAAGTCCTTGGTGATGGCAGGGCTGTATGGGACGGCTCGTGACGATTAAACGTGGAAATTCCCTCAAAGCAGGACTGTGGCAGCTGAGTAAGGCATTTTCTCAGCCGAAAATCTGTTCCTTTTATGCAGAATGAAAGGTAGGGGTCCAGTTTCTGAATGGCAGGATCCTGAATGGAACGGCCTGGCCTATCACACAGCCTCCAGCTGGCTTGAATGTGGGGACAGATGTGCTAGGCAAAGCACACAATGAGAATCGTGGATGGGTCATGCACAGGTCACACTGCAAGAGGGTGGGCAGTGATCACAGGCAGCTCCTTCGACTCTGGCCAACTGTGACTTTCATAGTTGCCTGCTGCGAAAGAAACAAGGAAAAGTATTCAGGCCATGAGAGGCCAAAGCCTTCATGTGCGTTTATGTGCACCTACTAAGTAGCCTGGCCATGGGTGCTATGAGAGAGGCAACCATGAGAAGACCAAAATGCAGTTACCACCATGGAGCACCTACTGTGTGCTTTTCCATGGGGCACTATAAGGAGGGTAGACAGGAAGGCCTTCCTGTCATGGTTAGTCTCCATTTCAGGGTCAGCTAGTTCGGCAGTAGCATTACCACAAAACACACAAATCATGGCCTATGTGGCACAGGCAGGGATGCCAGGTTCTTATGGTGCCAATGTCCATCCTATAACTGGATTGGCTGGACTGGACAGCTGCAGTTATCTCAGTGCAATAAGATGTCCACAACTTCCTCAGCATCACAGCCATGTAAAGCTACTGTCCTGTCAACTGGAAACCAAGTCACCCCCAGTGCTCACTGGGTGCCTGAGAGGAGCTCAGTGGGATGATGGGAAGTAAGAAAGTGTGGTGGCAGCTCCCGTGGGGACACCTGCAGCGGGCCACCCATATGCCAGGCCAGGCTTCACAGTCACATCATTTCTACAGCCCTTTGCGTGGTCTAACCATCCCACTGCACAGATGGCAAAACTGAGGCTTTGAGTACCTTAAACAGTAGGAAGGGGGGAATATGAAATTCAAATGAAGATTAAAAGCTTTATTCTTACAGGAAACGGCCTGGCTGTACAAAAATAGGGATCTGAATAATTAAATTATGAGACAACCATACTATGAAAATACATGCAACTGTTAATAAGAAATGAGCCCGCTCTACCGTAACTGATACTTAAACAATTGCCAAGATCCATTAAGGTGGGGGAGGGAACCTTGAAACAAAGCCCTGCTTACAGTGTGGTCTAAAAATTCCCTGTCATAAATATTTCTGGAAGGATACGCCAGAAACTGCTGATGATGGCTGGTGGCAGGGACGAGAGGGGGCTGGGGACTGGAGAAGGTGGTGGCAGTGCTTCAGGACAGGACTGTGTGTATTGTTAACAGCGGTTAACCAACCTACATCTTTACCTACTAAAAGGATCCTCGCATGCATCAATTCCTGACTTCTTCCATTTGTCACAAAGGACTCGCCTGGTCGTCATCCCTGCCTGAATACTTTTCCATCGCTTGAGTGAGCTAAGATCGCACCGAGTAGAGTCTGGGGTCGTCGCTGACAGCGCAGAGACAGGGTCCCTCTGGTTGGCAACGAGCTGGGGTGACCAGCTGATAGAGGATGGGGAGGTCAGACATGGATCTTATTGGAGCCACATCCGGTCATTTAGGGAAACTGGGAGGACCTCACTGCCCACACAAGACTCGTGAGTGTTGAACAGGGAGGTGGTAGGCTCGGCACAGGGCTGGAGCACAATCTGACAAGGGGAGGGTGTCCTTGCAGTCATCCTGTGGAAAACCTCTCTGGTCCCCATCAATACCAGAAGCTCTGGCCAGCTGCCAGCCTCCTCTGCTGCACTGTTGCACCAATAAATACTTGTTGGCAGATCGATTAAACCATCTAGGAATGGCATGGCGTCTGGAAATATAGCTCCTTGTGCTTGGCACAGACGGAGGAGGCCTCGCAGCCAGCTAGTCCCAGGGTACCATACCTGAGCTCCTACTCTCCAGCCACAAGTCAGCCCTCTGACATCAAGGGGCCCCCTGGGCAGAACGCCCCCGAACCAGCAACAACAAAACGCCCCAGTAAAACCGTTCTTCTGTTAGCAATCAGCCGCCAGCATGTGGAAAGAGGAGCCTTCAGACTAGGGAACACTTTCAGACAGTCGCCAGAGCACATCACAAGGCCAGTCTACCCGAAAGGTGAACATCAGACTAGCTGGGGCGCCTTCCATAACACTGCCTGCTCAGGGATGGCGCACCTGACCCCAGCGGCAGCAGAGGCATCCTCTGCACCCAGCCTGGCTGTTCAGCATACTCTACAGAGTTCTTTGAGAGCTGGGGAGGAAGCAATTGAAGGAGAGAGAGCACCAGACAGGATGGCGGGAGCTCAGCCAAGTTCACCAGAGGGCCACCCAGTCAGGTGGAGCCGACTCTCCCCCTGCCCTGTCTGCTAGGGTCCCCGCAAGCATCTCATGCAATTTGCTTCAGCCTGCCTCCAGGTTCCTCAGCTATGAGCTGTGTGACTTTTGAGCAACCTGCTTAAGCTCTCTGCTTAAAGAGAATTTTGGTGATTAATTCAATAAAGGGCTTAGAAAAGAGCCCAGAAGAATGAGGTATTTCTAGCTAGTATTATTATTGTTATAAATATAAATATATTTAAATACAAATATACATATATAAATTAAATAAATGTTTAAATATATATAATAGCTAGTGTTATCATTGCTGTTATTAGGCTGGCTCTAGACAACTGAGACAGACAGCCTGGGCATGTGCCTGGCTTTGGCTGTATTTATCTCATCAGCTACAGCCCTTGGGTACCCTGCAGGTCTTTGCAGGAAACTCCCACACGCTAGGCTGTATATTCCATGGTGTAGCTAAAGAACAATTCCATTCATCAGGGGTACCAGGGCATCACGCATTTGCAAGAGGAAATTGAATGGCCAGGATGCTCTTCCTGTCAGGACGCATATCAAATATGTGCTTCAGAGTTCTGTGTGGTAAGACCTTTTAAGGCTTGCTTTTACAGTCATAAAGAATCATAAATTGAAAAACAGTTGTCTATTAACAGCTTCCATTGCATGAGAGGAAAATGCTTTACAAAGGCCACTCTCTGTTCTACCCATGACCCCCAGAGCCTCCCTCAGCACAACTGGTTAATTACAGCAGTGGGCTTTAACTCCTGGGTGTCTGTTCAATGCTGGTGTGCCTGATTATTCCAAGCACAAGAGGGGACACTGAGGCTTTGAGAAGGGAGGTCTTTCAGGGAGGTAATCCCAAGAGGCGGGTTTTTTTGTTTTTTTGTTTTTATTCCCAATGATGCTTTCAGTCCAACCCCCCAGCCCCAGGCAGGTTACCATGTCACAATCAACAATGTCTTGGAATTCTTTCAACCTTGGGCCACCTATCCTACCCAGGGACTCGCTGGGGCCAAACTATTTCCCTCCCTGGGATCCACAGTGGAATTTGTCCCAGGTCACCTTCTACATACCACACAGCCCTTTTCCTATCACCACCCAGCCCCAAGGCTCCATCGGATGGTACTACGTCCTACCACTATAGCCTCCCTCTATGTCTTGTATGACTGTGGTGTCCTACCACAGTCTCCTCTGCCACTCTCCATTCACTCTCCTCTGCCTCCTGAATCCTGCTCCAGATTCTGCAAACCCTAGCCACTCCAATGAGGAAGAAGATGAAACCACCCAAAGGACCCACCATGCAACTACCTTTCCCACCCAGCCTCCTTCAGCAGTGCGGAGACCCCTGACTCTAACAGTCACAGGGACAGCATGGTAGACCAAGCAGTTAGATTAGAGCAGATCAATAACACAAAGGAAGTGTTCTTTCTCTATGCTTTCACATCTTTCCTGGTGGTCAATGTCAGACATTTAGTCCTGGCTATCACGTTGATGTTATCATTCAAACTAAGAAAGGGAGCTGATGTCCCACTTTACAGATGCAGTGTGGATCTTAGGGAATTAGAATGACTCTCTGGAGACACAGACCTGCTGTGCTGGCAATGTACAGAGGTGCGGGACACACCCTCCCGAGCTTGGTGCAAGCCCAAATTAATTCCAGCAGTAGACTTCCGGGCTGGACCAGACAGCTCACTGATGCCTTTGTTTGCCTCACCATGTCTATCTAAGAGGATTCCAGACATCTCCACAAAAGCACCGTGATGATAGAATCATCCTGCTAAGGGCAGACTCATCTGTGCCAAGGTTTTACAGTTAAACAGAAAATGGAGCACCATTCCACCATTCATCTGAGTCAAACAACCACAGAAACAAATACCAGGAAAAATGCCACCAATTATACCCCTGTCGGGAGCTGCAGCCATTTTTGTGTTTGCTTGGCACCCTTGAAAAAAAACCATCAGCCCACATTTCGCTCAGGCAAACACAAATTTTTACACAAGTCAAACCTTGCCTGCAGTTTCTTTTTTTTTTTTTCTGGAGTGTTACTCTTGGGCTCTCAACTGAAGAGGGGAACATGGGAAAATGCTTGGTCTCGGAGGCAAGCAGGCATGGACCAGAGTGGGGGTGGGGCTGCTTATGGTTCTGGAGCACTACGCTTCAGGGTTTTTTGTTTATTTGTTTCTGTTTTCTCTCTCTCTCTCTCTCTCAAAAGGAAAAGGGGTCTGGAGTCAGCCACACTGGCTGGCAATCATATCTCTCATTTAAAATGAACTCCGGAATTGGGGCTGCAAACTCTCCGTAGGTTTGGGAAGGTGTGTGTGGAAGGAAGTCTGCAGATGGGGGCCAGTGGACGGGGACACCAGTGACTTTTCTCACTGCTGTGACCAAACACCTGGTCGGTCAAAAGAAAGGTAACGGTGGGCTCACCTTGGCTCAGGTTTGAGAAGGGATAGAAGGGATGTTGTCCCCATGACAAGGAATGGAAAATTAGCAGAAGTGGGAAGCAGGTGGTCACATGATATCTGCAGTCAGAAAGCAGAGAAATGGCTGACCTAAAGTGAAGCCAGGCTATCAAAACTCAGGATCCAGCCAGCCAGTAGTCCACTTCCCCCTCCATGGCTCTGCTTCCTGAAGATTCTGTAACCTCCCATATCAGCACCATCAACTGTGGACCACACATTTGCACATAGGAGCCTATGGAGGACATTTCCCATACAAACCCTAACAGCCGGTATGTGTGAGCGAGCAAGCCGGACATAGGGTTAGGATTCAAGTTCAGCCATGAGACCATGCGTGCCTTTCCTGGAGGCTACCAGGCCTCCTCCGGCAACCATTCGTTACTGTGACTTTTATACTGCCTCAGAGCTTATGCATTTTGAATAAAGAAGGACTTCGTATTGCTCAGGAAACCCAACAACCCACTGAGGAGTTTGACTTAACCACACAGTCTTTAGCGGCTGCTGGGACAGTTCACACAATCTAGGTTTCTGGTTCTCTGGGGTGCGGGGGTGGGGTGGGGTGGCAAAATCCCATAGGCCAGGGGCTTCATTTTCCTGTGATTCCAGTCAGCTAGAGGTGAGAAGTAATTTACCTCCTTTGACAGCTTCCGGAAGGAGCTGGGATTTGGATGTTCAGACCTGCACACAGTAGGTGGCAATAAATGATGGTTGCTAACACTACATCTTCTTTGATAGCTGATCTCCCACCCAGGGACTGGGCAAGGGCGACACTCTCCAGCTGTGACCAGGTTGGGTCGTTTCATAAATCACTTCAGCACTCAGAGCCGTTATCAAGCGCCCTTACTGTTCTAAGCACACATATTATTCTACACGACACATATTATCCTAAATGTCCTGAGTTAGGTTATGCCCGCCATGCCACTTGTAGATAGGATAATTGCGGCACAGCCCCCAAACGTCAAACCTTCAAAGAAGTCAGAATTCAAAACCGCGCGCTGACCCCTGCTGTAAACTTTAGGATTCCCCAACTGTTACTTGTTTTATCTGTTCCTCTTCCCCTCTCCCCAACTTTCCCCGGGCAGGACGCCTTGGCACCCCTGGCCACCTAGGCTCGGACACTTACGGTCAAGGCCATTGATGTAGCGCATGGTGACTTCGCAGTGACCCCACACGGCACTCACCACCGGGTATAGTTTCTTGCCCTTGAGGCCACGGAAGGCCACGCCCAGGTACTGGCCGTCCACGATGAAGCTGAGCGTGCCCTCATCCATGTCCAGTACGACCAATAAGGAATCTGGCAGAGCAAAGGCTTCATCTGGCCCCAGGAAAGCAGGGTATGCCACTCCAGGCCGGTTCTTGCCGTCGTGGTAGAGGCGGCTGCGACCCAGGTCCCAGCCCCACGACTCGGAGTCACTGCCCACCAGTGCGGTGTAACCCACAGAGTGCAAAGGGGCACGGGCCGTGGCCACGCCCACCACAGCGTGGGTGCCCCGCTGCCTAGCGGGCCAATGGATCTGCCATGCGTGCAGACCCCGGGCATGGCCCACCTTGCCACGGATGCCATCTGTGCTCTGGGCTACGGGGTGCCGGTGGAAAGTGAGGCGGTCGTCATCCTTGACGAAGACATTGAGGGAGCGGTCCTCGGGGTTCCACGCGTGTCTCAGCTGCAGAGCCAACCCTGCCGCAGGCATGTCCAGCAGCTGGTCTAGACGTGCCGGGCGCCCAGGCTCTAAGCCTCGGAGCTCCCGCTTGGCTGGCCGAAGCGCTGGCTCTCGCACCTCCACAGACTTGAGGCTCCCAGAGAGTTTCTGACCCATGGTTCACTATGGGGAAGGGACCGCTGCTGGCCACTGCTACCTCGCAGATGCCTCCAGTCCTGGTATCCAAGGATGGATCCTGGGGCTGGGAACCAGGCTTCTTGATGGATGACCTCCACAGCCTCTGCTGGGCTGTGGCAGGGGCCCAAGCTCCTAGAAGGAAGCAAAGGGCACGGGTTATGATAGTAGGATCAACAGCCAGCTACTCATCCCTTCATTGATGCCCAGGCCTTGATAGGGCCCTTTTGCAAGTATGATAATTAATGTGCATAATAATTAACGATACTCCGGATCTCACACTTTCTAAGTATATGAGATATGGCAGACACTGTCGTCAATGATTAAGGCAGGTGATTAGCTAGTCTCCCAGGTAATAAGTGACTGAGCTACAGTCAAACCAAGGTCCTCTGCTCTCAGTCTGTTCTTGGAACCAGAGTAACCACTAGAAATCACTGTTGCAAAGGAACTGACCCCCAAGCCATGACAGGGCTGAGGCATGATGCCATACAATTTAGGGTGGGGCTCATGGGTTTGGAGCTCCAGTTGTCTTGAGCTTTAAAAAAAAAAAAAAATCTTAAAATGTAACCAGGTTTGGGAAACAAGACAGAGAGCAAGTATCCAGCAGGGTCACCCGGGGACAAAGATGCCAGGCATCCTTTCCCATGTTGCTGCCACAGGAAAATGAATGGCAGAGAAAGAGGAAACAAGAACTGGCCATTCCAAACTGTGGAGCCAGACAGCACTGTTCCAAAACCCTCATTACTTTAAGCCTCGCTTGGACTTTACTTTCCTCCTCTGTAAGATGGGATAAAACAGCTCCCTCCAGGTGGTATGAGAATCTGAAAGATGGTATGATTAAAACTCAGATCTAGGACGCTGGAGCCAGGTGTCCTCTTGGCTTTGTTCTCTGGGCATCCACAGGGAATTATTTCCCTTGGCTACATCAGTGTTTTCCCTAGGTATAGAAACATCATTGATAACATTTATTCCAGTGGGCACCCCTTAATTCAGGATGGCAGTTTTCCAGGAGGGGGAAGAAGGCTACCGGAAGGTCAGGCAGACTCCAGGGAACTTGGGGTGCTCAGATGGCCCTCAGTATGGGGAAAGAAAAGTTGGGCTTTGCCTTGACGCCCACTGCTTGGCAGAGAAAGGTGTATGCCTGCCTCCTCCCTAGCCTGAGAGTTGCTTGGCTCAGAACAACTTCCCCAAGACAAATAAGACTAGACACTGTCATGCTCTGTCCTGCCATCCATGACTTCCTGTTGGTGATGGCTAATCTCGTCAACGTAAGAAGCACCTATGAGACCAATGCAGCTTACCCCTAGGTGTATCTGCCAGGACAGATAGGGAGAAATCTCCCTACCGTAGTGTAATGGTTTGTGTATGATCAGCCCAGGAAGTGGCACTTTTAGAAAGTGTGGCCCTGTTGGAGTAGGTGTGTCACTGTGGGCGTGGGCTTTAAGACCTTCATCCTAGCTGCCTAGAAGCCAATATTCTGCCAGCAGCCTTCAGATGAAGATGCAGAACTCTCAGCTCCTCCTGCACCATGCCTGCCTGGATGCTGCCATGTTCCCTCCTTGATGATAATGGACTGAACCTCTGAACCTATAAGCCAGCCCCAATTAAATGTTGTTCTTATAAGAGTTGATGGTCACGGTGTCTGTTCACCCCAGTGAAACCCTAACTAAGACATGTAGGCATGTTCTCTTCCCCCAGACCTTCCTGGCCACCTTCACTATGATGTGAGCTGCCATGCTGGGTCATGCTCTCTTTGACAGGATGATTAGAAATCTCTGCAAGGAAAATAAATCCTTTTTACTTCAGGTCATTTTGCCGGGCATTTTGTCACAAACACAGCAACTGATCCCGGGATGCAGCTGGTGCCGTGACTATACCTGAGCACATGGTACAGAAGCCCGTGGAACTAGTTTGTAGGAAGAACTCAGAAAAGCTCGGAGAAGCCAGCCAGAGAACTTCTAGAATGCTGAAAGCACTGCCTGATGGGTGATTCTGAGGAGACCATAGGAGACTAGGACCCTCACAGGAAAGCCACCGGACAGTCCAGGCAGAAGCAATGTCTCATGGGAACTCAGCCAAGGCCGTTTGTGTTCATCTCTGGAAAAGAAGCTGTACACATTTTGTCCATGTCCTGAGACTTCACCAAGGCTGAATTTAAAGGTGAAGAAAGAATTAATTTGAGGGAGGGCTTCTCAGGGCAATGTTTGGATCTTTCAGCCATATTTACAGTGAGTTCCGGGGGGGGGGGGCAAAATACACAATGGGATGATTCAAACACTTCCAGTTTGTGCATAAAGAAACTTCCAGAGGCCACCTCCTGTAGCCAGGCAGGACCCCCCAGTGGAAGGATAAGGACATCAACCCACCCCCAAAATTTTTGTCCAAAAACTTGTGCTAAAAGAAATGACAAAGATGGAGCAGAGACTGAAGGGGTGGCCAACCAATAAACCATTACACTACAGCCCAATTTGACAGCCATCCCACTGGGCGTGGTGGCGCGCACGCCTTTAATCCCAGCACTCGGGAGGCAGAGGCAGGCGGATTTCTGAGTTCGAGGCCAGCCTGGTCTACAACGTGAGTTCCAGGACAGCCNCGGATTTCTGAGTTCGAGGCCAGCCTGGTCTACAACGTGAGTTCCAGGACAGCCAAGGCTATACAGAGAAACCCTGTCTCAAAAAAAAAAAAACAAAAAAAAAACAAGAGAGAGAGAGAGAGAGAGAGAGAGCCATCCCATGGGCAAGCACCAATCCCTGACACTATTAATGATACTCTGTTATGCTTACAGACAGAAGCCTAGCATGACTGTCCTCTGAGAGGCTCTGTCCAGCAGCTGACTGAAACAGATGCAGATAGTTACAGCCAAACGTCAGACAGAATTGGGGGACCCTTTTGGAAGAGTTAGGGAGAAAGATTGAGAGCCCTGAGGGGGATAGAACCCCACAGGAAGACCAACACTGTCAACTAACCTGGACCCCTTGGGAGCTCCCAGAGACTGAGCCACCAACCAAAGGGCATACATGGGTTGAACCAAGACCCCCAGCACATATGTAACAGAGGACTGCCTTGCCTTGCCTCAGTGGGAGTAGAGACCTAATGTGCCAAGGTTAGAGGACACCTGGGGGAACCAATCTCTCAAAGTCCAAGGGGAGGGAGCATGGGGGAAGGACTCTGTGGGGGGACCTGGAGGGTGGGTAATGTTTGATATGTAAATTAATTAATATGTATTATTAATATAATTATTAGTATAATATTAATTATATATTATATTAATATATAATTAATTAATATATTTTTTAGAAAAAGAAGCTTCCATAGTTAATACTGATTGTCACCTTGGCGAGATCTAGAATTGCTTAGGAGACCAACCTCTGTTTATGCTGGAGTGGGCAGTTTCTGTACTGGCCTAGGGTAGGAAGGTTCTAAAATGTGGGCAGTGCTGTTTCATGAGCTGGGGCCCTGCACTGGCTACAGAGGGGAAGGTGAGCTGGGTCGGCACTCACCCCTCACTCACTCACTCATTCATCTCTCACCACACACTCACTCATCTCTCACCCCTCACTCACTCACTCACTCACTCATCTCTCACCCCTCACTCACTCACTCACTCACTCATCTCTCACCCCTCATCATCTCTCATCTCTCACCCCTCACTCACTCATCTCTCACCCCTCACTCACTATCTCTTACCACTCACTCACTCACTCACTCATCTCTCACCCCTCATCATCTCTCATCTCTCACCCCTCACTCACTCATCTCTCACCCCTCACTCATCTCTCTCACCGTGGCTGCAACGTGGCCACCCTGCCTCACAGTCCTGCCTCACAGCCCTGCCTTGGGCTGTCTCCGCAGAGACGAGCAGGATGGAGCTAAAGCAAAGCTTTGCCTTCCTTAGGTTGCTTTTGTCAGGGTTGCCACAGCAACAAGAAAAGTAACAAACACAACACCAAGGAAGGATGGCCTCCAACGAGACTAGAGCAGTGGTTCTCAGCCTTCCTGACGCTACGACCTTGAATACCGCTCCTCACGTTGTGGTGATGCCCAACCATAAAGTTATTCCCATTGCTACTTCATAGCTATAATATTGCTACTGTTATGAATATATATGTGTAAATATCTGACATGCAGGATATCAGATACTCGACCTCTGTGGAAAGGTCATTCGACCACCATAGGGGTTGCATCCCACCAGGTGTGAACCACTGGATCAGAGCCATCACAGAAGGACATCAACAGAGCGGGAGAGACGTCTCCACAGCATCTTGGGAACCAACTCAAGAGTGTGAGGCTTTTCACTTATTTGAAGGACTCTGTCCTAAGAGGATACCTCCAGGATACCCTGCCTGCATCGGGTACCCAGGAAACATTCCCTGCTTCCGACCATCAAGGCACCCGGAGACCATATCATCCACAGTCCGAGATGCTCTAGCTGTTGCTTAAGGAGGTGGCAAATACCAGCATTACCCATTACGCTGGTTTTGTTGGCATGCAGAATGCAAGAACTATTGGATCGTGGAGGATTAAACCTAGATTATAAAGGAAGGCCTGGGTGGCTAGACAGCCTGTGACAGATGTGGTTACCCCGCAGGCAAGGAATTCCTAGGAGAAGTCAAGTGACTCCTTCCATCGGGTGATGCATGAAACTGTGAAGGTGAAATCAAAGATGGCGGGAAGGTGGGATGTCTGTTGAAGAAGACAGGAGATGTGAGCACAGACAGGCATCTGAGAGGAGAGGTGATCTGCAAATGACAAGGTCATAGGGGCCTTTCAGAGCTGATGCCTTGTGCCCCGTGCTTTCCCTAAGAGGTTCCAGTCTTTTTTTTGTTTTGTTTTGTTTTGTTTTGTTTTGTTTTGTTTTGTTTTTTCAAGACAGGGTTTCTCTGTATAGCCCTGGCTGACCTGGAACCCACTTTGTAGACCAGTCTGGCCTTGAACTCAGAAATCCGCCTGCCTCTGCCTCCCAAGTGCTGGGATTAAAGGTGTGTGCCACCACCGCCTGACACGAGGTTCCAGACTTGATTTGGTTCCAGTTTTTTCTATTCCCCCCATGCCGTCTGTTGAAGTGGGGGATGTTTAGTTTGCATTGTCTTATCTTCGAGGCATGTGACTTGCTTTTGATTTTGCCGAGGCTCATGGCTGAATGTGGGAATGGAGGTTCAGAGGATAATTTGGATTTGAATGGTTCTGCCGCTGTTGAGACTTTGGGGATACACAAGAGGGACTGAACACATTTTGAGACATTAGAAGAGAGAACTGAGCCTTTTGGGCACCAGAGATGAAATGTTGTAGCTTGCCATATTAATTGATATGAGGTGAACTTTTGATAATTAATTTCTTTTTCAGGTCTGTGTGTAGGCACGGGTACACATACATAAGTAAGCCAGAGGTCAACCCTGACTATGTTCTTCAGATGCGGTCTGTCTGATAAAAAAAAAATTTTTTTTTTTGATAAGGGTCTCTCATTGTCCTGGAACGCACTGATCAGGCTAAGGCAGCTGACCAGCAAACCCCAGGCATCCATCATCTGTTCTCACTTCCCCAGGGTAAACCGCTGTGCCTGGCTTTGTCACATACCTTCAGGGGATCAAGCTCAGGTCCCTATTCGTACAGCAAAGACGTTGCCACCTGAACCATCTTCCCAGCCCCAAGATAATCTTGAGCGTCAACCTAATGGGACTGAGAAATGCCCGGGAGGATGGTCGGGTGCACATCCGGTGCTACTGTGGGCGTTCCCATGGTGTCTCTGGCCTCTGGAGATGAGATCCGATCTCTGGCACTTCTCTGCCACAAAGAACTGAATCTCTGAGACTGTGCGCCAAAACAAACCCTTCTCTCCTTAGGTTGTTTTCTCAGGTGTTTTATCAGACAGGAAAGTCTGACAATGCACCACCCTGACAGTAGTGCACCCCAACCAAAGTCCAGAAGGCAAGGAAGGACCCCCGCTGCCGCGCAGTGTGGATACGTTCTTTTGTGCCCTCCGGTCCTCAGCTCTCATGTTCTCCGCTTTCTGTCAAGACTCTGCTTCAGCCGGAAAGTTCTAGGTGATGTTTGATCTGAGAGAATATTAGATCACAAAAATCCCCCTCACTAGACAGTTTAAAGGTGGCAGAATAAAAGTTATTTCGAGTTCTTATTTGAAAATCACCCAAAATCAAGGAGAAAGAGAACTAGAAAGGCGAACGCCCTTTTCAGCAGAACCGGACACATTTGTAACCCAAACCACAGCTTACAAGGGAAATCTGCCAAACACAGCCAGAGGCAGCCCAGAGCAGGGAAAGATCAAAGCCAGTCCAAAAACACCTCGGGAAGGCACCTAACCGGTCAGGGCTTGGGGAAAGCCTGCAGAGCGGGCCAGCAGCTGGGATTCCTGAAGGAAGAATCCAACGGTCCAATCAAGAGCACTGGGCAGACGATATGTAGTCTGGTGTCTGCCTTTGGCTTCTCAGGGAATGGGAAGGCAGGGGTAACAGGAAAGCTAAA
>NC_034599.1:90456213-90467824 GCF_900095145.1 Mus pahari
GAGAGAGAGAGAGAGAGAGAGAGAGAGAGAGAGAGAGAGAGACAGAGAGAGACAGAGAGACAGAGAGACAGAGAGAGAGACAGAGACAGAGACAGAGAGATAGAGACAGAGACAGAGACACGGAGACAGAGACAAGATACAGCTACAGCTCTCTGTTGACTGAAAAGAAGCAACTGCTAAAAGAAATTACTGCCCGAGTCCCAGAACCTCGTTTCTTGGAGCCACGGAGCAATCCTGTGCTCCTCGCATAATTTCCAGCACTCCTTGCACATACTGTCTGCAAAATCCTGATCCAAGACTGCGCACCGTGATCCACAAGGAGCCATTCCTAGGTCTAGATAAGGAGCTGCCGGCCGGGGCGGCTCAGCTAGTCAGGTGCTTTGTGCCAAGTCTGCAGACCTGAGTTTGAGCTCAGGACACAGGAGGTGGAAGGAGGGAGGGAACCAATTCCCAAGTTGTTCACTGACCTCTATACACACACACACACACACACACACACACACACACACACACACACACACACACACCCCACAGCATACTCACACCCCTCCCCCACCCCCAAACACAAAATAAGTAAATGTCATTTTAAAATTTTAAGATGCTATCAGAGAAACAAAGGAGAGAAGAAAAAAAAAAGAGGCAAATCAAGAAAAGCTGCCATTTAAAACAGCTGCTATAAAACAGATAGAAACCCGTGATGGAATCGGTAAACAGTCTTCGCAGTTACTCATTTTAGAAGGCAGACAGTCTAAACAAAAGATTAAATTCATTCTACATAGTTATTCTAAAGATAACTTCCACAACCAACAATAAAATACAAACCTTCTAAGCTGTCAGAAGGAAGGGCAGCACAAAGTAAAACAGACCCCGGCCCTGAGGGCTTTGTTTTAAGAAGTGATTGGAGCAAGAAGACATCAAGACCTAAGACGGGATTAGTAAAACCAAGACCAAAGTAGTAGCCATAACAATGTGCTTGCTCATAAGCAAAGACTAAAAAATGAGGGACAAGTCAAAAATCCCCAACCGCATACAACACTTGACAACCATCCCAAAGCCACGTGGAACAATGAGGGACAGACACACAGCCAAAGCCGTGTGTAAACTCACACCTAACAGCCTTAGCATGAGGCGAGTGAAGTGGAGTTCAAAGCAGAAGTCTTACAGGAAGCAAAGGAGACTACTTTGCAGTAATAAAAAACATGATCCACAGCTGAAGATCAAACGCATCAGATGCAGCCCATAATTGAGAGTGAAAAGCTGGGGGGGGGGTAGGGGTGGGGATGGGGGCTGCAGGACAGGTGACCAAGTAGAATACAGCCAATGAAAAGACACAACGTACGTAATTAATACGCCAGCTCTAACTGACGTGTGCACTGGGGTCTGTGCCTCAACGGTGAAGATGTTGTTCTTCCTGGTCTTTCACAGAACCACCATAATAGGCTACAAATAAAGGCTCAGAGTGACCGTAACATGGGATCTGGGAATGGGGAGGAGGGGCAAACTACTAAAACAGACATCACAACATCTGATCCCTGAGCAGTTTTTACATTTTCTCAGATTTTAAATGTCCATAGGCAGATGTCTGATATCTAGAAAGTAACAAACGTCCATCTATTAAATCTGTGGGCTAAGAGGAAACCATAGGTAATGTGCTTACATGGACAAGCTTTTAAACATTTGCTGATTTATTTGGGGGTGAGGGGCATGCACACCACACCAAGGTGAGCAGGTAGAGATCAGAGGGCAACTTAGGGGGGATCAATTCTCTCCTGCTACCACAGGGGGCCTGGGATGGAACTTAGGTCGTCAGGCACGGTGGCATGTACCTCTCCCTCCCGGGTGACCCATCTCACTAGATCCCCATACTGATGACGTTCTTAAAATGAAAATACATAAACCAAGCATAATTAGGTAGAAAACCAGCATATATAAGAGAAAATCCAAGCCCTGGTTCTTTTTTGTGAAGAGGGTGACTAGCTGTCACAAAACTAAAAGTAAGCCAATAACACATATAACTAACCCAACTTAATCAATCATACTACGCTTTCTAGTAGCTATTATTACCTACTATGCAAGCCCATCACCATACCATTTGCATAATGGAGTGGCACCTTCTCTGTGGTTCCTTCTTTCCTAGACACAGAAAGAAGTACATTCTAACTGTAAGGATAATGGAGCAAATTCCAGTTGGGAGGATGGGGGACCAGAAACACCCAGCCAGCACTCCTTCCAGATGTCAAGGTCACTAACAACAAGAAAAGGTCAAGAGACTGTGACAGTTCAAAGGAACCCAAGGAGACATTGGGACCGAATAGAGCACTGGTTCCCTAGCCAGGATACTGGAACAGAAAACGAACTGTAGGCAAAAACATTTGAACAATAATGTAGCAATATTGGATGGTTAGTTGTCCCAAATATGTAATATTTGTGTAAGAGTTAAGTGTAGAGGAGGGGCATGTATGGGAGGGTCAATAAATGAGACCTCTCTATATGTCGGTTTGGGCCTCTCCCCCACCCTCCCACTTTCTCTCTCTTTAGCTCCCAGACTGGAGATTGAAACCAAGGCCTCGTATAGGCTATGTAAGTGCTGAGTTTTTCTCTAAGTCTAAAATTATTCAAAACGTAAAACTTGTAATTAAATCTTAAATCAGTTTCTCAGTTTGAGGAAATACCAAAAAGTGTATACTGACCAAACGTCAGCACGCACTTCATGAATTCCTAATCTAGTAGATTTAGATGCATTTCTTTTTTGCTATTGTCTGTAAAATATTAAAATATAGTCTGTAAGATTTCTTTTTAAAACCTGCCCGGACCTTTATTCAGATCATTTTACCTAACACTAATTAACATTTTCATGTTTTACAAGGTATACTTTAGATGAATGTCTTCAATGACCAACTTTTAAAATGAAAAATAAAACATACAAACCATTCGATCTAATTTTAAATTCAAGAAATAGAAGACAAACTACAGAAAACAAGAACCAAAGGTGGGAAGCTAAGCTGGGTGTGGTGGCACACACCTTTAGTCCCAGCATTGAGAAGGCAGAGGCAGGTGAATCTCTGTGATTGAGGCCAGTTCCATGACAGACAAGGCTATGTAGAGAGATCCATCTCAAGAGAGAAAGAGGGCGGTTGGGAAACAGAAGTGAAAATGACAGTTAGGTCATGGGGGTGAAGGTTTGTTGACTGAGAACTCAGTAGGCTGAGGTAACAGGATCAAAGATCTGAGGGAAGGCAGGGCTACAGAGAGAGAGATCCTGTTTCAGTAAAAAAGGATGGGACAGTTAACAAATTGGTCTTGCAAAAACACTCACTCATGAAGAAGTTAGACACTGTTGTTTTAATATGGGGAAATATCTGCCAACCAAGTTATTAATAAATTAATGATAAACTCCAACAAATGAATATGTAAAGACCGCACAAACCACACACACACACACACACACACACACACACACACACACGAATGTTCTTGCACTCAAAGTGACCTGAGAAGCAGGTCTCAGAGAGCCCAAAGGGGACCAGTGAGAGGTGAGTAGAAAGAATGGGAGAGGGTAGGAGGGAGGGGACTAGGAGAAACATACAATGATATTATGGAGATGTTTATGAAACATACTATTTTAAGTTCTAACCAAAAATAAATAAGCAAATAGAAAGAAATGTTCTCTGTGAAAGACATTGTGAAGAAGAAACAAGTTGTCACTGCACTGAAATGTGTTTTCCTTCTTTCCCTCTCTTTCTTTCTTTCTTTCTTTCTTTCTTTCTTTCTTTCTTTCTTTCTTTCTTTCTTTCTTTCTTTTTGTCTTCCAGATTAGTGAAGATCCAAAAGTCAAATGTTTTGTTTTGTTTTGTTTTTCAGGAGGTATAGAAAAGCTCCCCGTCTTGTACATCATGGAACTGAATGGAACTGAATGCATTCTGATCAACTCAGTGGATGATAAAGTAACTCCATCTTTCAAAATGACAAATGTACTTCATTCAGCAATTCCACTTTCCCCATTTATTTACCTACATCCCCAGTTGTGCACAGCATTTTACATCCTGTGCACATTCAGCACTGTTTTGGTAGTAAAATATTGAGGAAAAGCAAATAGGAGACAGATTAAGATAACAATCAACTTACCAGCTGTGGTTTGAATGTGAACCGCCCCCCACTGGCTGTGTGTGTGTGTGTGTGTGTGTGTGTGTGTGTGTGTGTGTGTGTGTGAATGCTTGTTCCCCAGGTGGTATCACTGTTTGGTAAGGCTGTGAAACTTTAGGAGGAAGACCCCTTTGGAGGAAATGGGTCTATGGGGGGGGGGGGTCTTGAAATTTTACAGCCCAGTTCCACTTCCTATTCACTCTCCTTTCTGACTGCAGATGTGATGTGAACTGCTGGCTTCCTGTTCCTTCCACCATGCCATCTCCAGAGTGATGGACTGTATCCTTTTAGAGCCTGAGCCAGAATGAACTCTTCCTCCCTTTAGTCGCCACAGCAACAACAAAGAATAACTAATACAGAACGCTAGTAATAAGAGGTGAGGCCATTGATAGAGCTGGCCATATGGTCTTTAGGCTTTTGGAATTTGATCAAAGGAGAAACGTGGAAGAGTTTGGAAAAGTGCATAGCGAGTATTTGGGCTCCTTTAAAAACCCAGTTATGTTATGTGAATATGTTTTTAATCCCTAGGTGTGGGATATGGGGCTGCTTCAGATTGTCCACAGAAGCTGAGTATGATTGTCTCATGTTCTAGGAGGGGGGGTGGCTTTTACCAGCTCCAGATAGTTTATGCTTGGAATTCTGGGAACTCCTGAGAGGGTATAAATGTGAGAACCCTGAGAGGGCCCATGGCGGTGGCTGCTCTCCTGCTGCTGCTTTTGCGAATGCTGGATTGTTGGATTGCTGGTTGGAGATATTCTGACAACAGGCAGATTGAATTTGCCCCAAGGAAACTGACTCCCCTAATCAGTAGTCTAAAAAGGTCTACACCCCCCTTCCCTTATAATCTTTCTTTTCTATCTAGTATTGGGTGGGATTGGAGCTCGAGTAAGGGTTGGATGACAATAGAACCCCATAAAGTAGCCCAAACAGTATGTCAACAACACTGGATTACAAAAACTTAGCAAAGAACTTAACTCTGGTGAGGGTCTGGAAGACCAGATCCTGAGAAAAATGTGGGTAATGGAGGCCTCAGCTCACAAGGTTTCAGGACAGAATTCTATAGGATCTGAGCTAGAGGCCACATGTGTGCTATTCTAGCAAAGAATATGGTTTCACCCTGCCCCTGTCTTGAGAACTTGAGTGAGGCTGAATTGAAAAGTAACAAACTAATATGTTTAACAGAGGAAATTTTGAGGAAAGGTAATATCTGGGTCTTGGAACTGTCACTACCAACCAATCTTATCCAGGTCTACAGTGAAAATTAGCAACAGTGGGGCAGAAAGATACTTTTTAAATATGTAATTTAGCAAGTAAGCGAATGAGTATGCTGGTTTGAATGAGAATGGCTCCCATAGGCCCATATATTGGAATGCTTTGCCCCCAGTTGGTGGAACTGTTTAGGAAGGATTAGGAGGTATGGCCTTGTTGAAGGAAGTGTGTCACTGGGGGAGGACTTTGAGGTTTCAAAAGCCCATGCTATTCCCAGTCTCCCCGACCCTCTGCCCGCTACTTATGGATGAGATGTAAGTATTCATCTACTGCTCCAGTGCCAAGACTGTCTGCTATGTTCCCTGACACAATTAGCATGGACTCTAATCTGTAACCATAACCGCCCAAATTGAATACTTTCTTTTATAAATTGCTTTGGTCATGGTGTTTGGGCACTGCAATAGAAAAGAAACTAAGACTATGAGTAAGTTTAAAGTTGCAGATCAGAACTGCAGGTACAGAAGGAGGGTCTCTAATGTTTGTGACTCCCCACTAGAGAGAAATCTCCTGTTCTATACTAGGACAATAGGAAAGGTCCACACACCCCCAACTTTAATTAAAAGGAGAGAATCTGAACCAAGAAAGTATTTAAAGGGATTCCCTGATCCAAAACAACTTCCTAGAAAAGACATTTCAGAACTAACAACAAAGCATTACAGAGACCACTACAGCTGTGACTAAGGGAAGCAGGCTATATCTTGAGTTGGAAGTATTATTTTGTTCATAAGGTACTAGTTTTATAGGCATTAAAAATGATAGAGGCTTCCTTCATGGTTCTAGAGAGCCACTGAAACCAGGCAATGCATGACAAGTCAGAGTTCCCTGAGAGGCCACTGCTATGAGGCTTTGAAGGTAAAAAAGTTTATGCTGCAATGGAGAAAGCCAGGGCGCTAGAGATGTCAAAACTATGGGACATGTACTGAGGAAAGCTATATGTATAGAATAGATCAGGCCTAAGAGAGAGGCTATATGTCTTGAAGGTGGAAGAAGATCTGGTGGGCTGGGCTACCTAAGCTCTTTGGAGCCCAGATGATTTCATCAAGAGTCCCAGGTGCTGGATATGGAGACCCAGGATCTGATGTTTTCCTTGCTCTTCCCTTGATAGTTCTCTCTGTTGTTGCTACTTCCTGCTGATACAAAGTAACCGGCCCCTTTCTATTCCTACAGCCTACTCTTTCCCACCAGGATGAGCTGTGTCCTCTTGAACTATAAGCTCTTCCTCAAGTTTCTTCTTGTCAAGTATTCTGCCAGAGCACTGGAAAAAAAAGTACCTAATATACATTTTACAGAATACTATGAGGAAGAGAATATACTGATAATGGAAGACTAAAGAGGCTGACAAAATCTAACAAACAAGGATCAGAGTGACCTGTGTGTTATGCTGCTATTATTGTGGAGGGAAGAGTTCAGGGAGGGAGGATGGGATAAAAGCTGGGCCCCCCGAAGTAGCAAAAGTTGATGTCCCGGTACAGTTTTAGAAGACAACTTGGTTTTGTCCTCCTGCTCTTCCTATTGACTTTACCCAGCCCCTGAGCCTCAACCATGTTGGAAAAGATACACAGATTTTTGTGTGTGGAGAACAGCACAGGAAGCAATCGGTGAACCTAGCATGGGTCCAGGACCCACCTGTGAGTTGCTATAGACTGCCCAAGGGCGTAAGCTGGGAGGCACGATGGCTGCAATCTAGCATTTTTACAATTCCTTAGAAGACACCTTATGCTCCTGTCACAGTGTCTAGGAGACAGAAGTGGTAGGGTGCTGTCCAGTCAAAGTTAAAGGATGGCATAGCTCATCCTAAACTCAAAGGCTCTTCTGCTTCTGATCACTCTCGCTTCTCCATCACTAACTTCCAAAGATCAGCACTCGCAGAGCCATTCCAGAACCAGCCACCATGGCATACAGAGGCTACTACAGCTGTGTCCAAGGCTGCCAGGCTATATCTTAAGCTGGCAGCAATGCCTATGAGGTACTAGATTTCAGGCATGAAAGACAGATTGAGTGGGTCACAGAAGCTTGCTGTGTGAGCCCAGAGAGCCTGGCAGTGTGCAGCAGGGCCAGAGTTCCCACAATGAAGCCCGGAGAAGCCACCGAAAGAGGCCATGAAGGTAAAGCCTATGAATGCAGCAAAAAACCCAGGATGTTAGAGATGCCAGTCAGTCTGGCAGCTTCCCCACAGGCACTGTGTGTGAGGTCCACAGGCACTGCGAGGCAGACCGCCTGCTCCTTCATTCAAAGGACACAACTTCAGAGACACAGCATAACGTGACTCAAAGCCACCCAACTAGTTAAACAGCAGACCTCGAGTAGCTGGGTGGGCAATCTGGACTCTTACATCTTCCTCCATACTGTTTAGCACAGGTTCCCTCCAGGGCACTGTCCCCACTCTGTGTGACTCCCCTCCCCCACACTACCTATTTTATCCATTTCCACAGCATGACAACTTTGCAGGTGCTGTGGTTTGGGGATTCCCTGGGACAGCTCCTGCCCAGCTCTTGACTGTCCCATGCTGGGTCATCTTGGCAGTCTCCCACGGAGCCTTTATTCCTCTGAGAGGCAGGCGGGGCTCCTGAAAGGTGTTCAGGATGTTCAAGCATCTGACAAGGTGGGCATATAAATAGATTGTCCTTTCGCTGTTCCCCAGTGTAGGGTCTGTATGTGTGTTAGTGCTGAGCCACTAGAGGAAACCAACCTCAGTACTACAGAACACAAGCCAGGGGGCCTAGGCTGGTCTGCTGGGCCCTGGGTGAGGACATAACTCCCAAGACTCAGCACTAAGGCGCTGTTGAGCTAGCTGTTGATTCCTTGCTTGCCTTTCCTGCCTTTGCAATGGGTGGAGCTGCGGTTATCAGTAGCATCTCCGTCAGGAATCCGGGGAAGGGCATCCGTTTGAGGTATGTGTGTCTTCTGCCATTACGGTGGCCTTCTGCTATGAAGTGACTATCTGTGCTGAATGCTCACTGTGTGGAGGTGTTCGGAGGCAGGGTCCCCGGGTGGTGACTTCTTCCACCTCTTTCAGGAAACCTGCCCTGGTTCCCCTTAAGTCTTCCAACTTCAGTACATCCCAGAGTAGTCAGGAGGGACATCTTTCTAGACCTGGTCACCAGCTCTTTGCTGAGGCCACCTACCCAGAAACAAAAAAATCTCTTACATGTCTGTGTCTCCCAGGAAACACTTCCTGTCTTTAGGAAGGGCCACAGGGGCCACACACACAAGGCAAGCGCACAGGTAGGCCATTGAAAAGAGGCATCCAGCCCAGGGAGACTCTCTGTGGGCTCTTTCAGAGAACAGAGCAAGGAAAGAACCAGGACTTTTGTAAGTCAGAGAGGACAGACACAGAGCACTGCCCGTGTCATACTCTCTCAGCAGCTGGCCGTTGACTGTAACCTGCTGGTCTCCTCCACACAGACTGCTCTGCACCTCCCCTCCACTTCATTTATTCATTCAACAAACACTTAGGAAATATCCAGTGTACGCCAAGCGATATGTAGGCGAGAGCTAAGGACACAGCAATGACACTACCAGCCTTAGTCCCGACCTCCTTCCTCTAACTAGCCACATTTCTTCTCCGGTTTCTACTGCAGCACATGGCACACGGCCAGGCACACAAGGACGCACAATAGAATCTAACTTCCAGATGGGAATAAACCCAAGAAGCAGCAGTCACCCTGGAGCACGCTAAAGAGTTCCGGATCCACTCCCCAAACCGCCACGCTCCGATGGCGACACTTAATGACATTATCCTGACGCATCCGACTCATTCTGAGGCTTCAATCATAGGAAGACAAACAGAAAACTCAAATTGTTGATGGCCCTTCCCGGGGCTACTCAGCAGAGCGAGGAGGCAGCTTGAAGCAGCCTTGCCACAGTTTAAAAAGCCACAGTGCTTTCTTTGCACATTTGAACACACCGTCCACAGTCAAACAGTCTCAGAGGGTTGGCTGGCCGAACCCAACAGGGGAGGGATCTGTCTGCAAGGGGCCTGATGACTACAGCCATTTGGTGATGGCTGAGTGACTGTGCCTTCCCTTCAGTGTGGCCTCAGGGTTTAGCCTTGCTGGGGTCAGGGACCAAGGCAAGTTTCATACCTTTTTTAAACTCTTGGTAATGATGTTTCCCCTGGGGATCCACAGCTACAGGAAAAGTATGAAATCCAATTACTTCCCTCTAGGGATGTGCACCGCAGAGGGGTCGGAACTGGCGATAGCTGTGAATGATGACAGGGACTGCCAACAGCAAGGGGTTTGACACCGGTGAACTTCCTTTAGGAGATGATGGTAAGGTACTTTTATAAGAACACACACCTGGCCAGACCATACTCTCTGCTTGCGCCTTATTTGATTGGTTCTGTTGTTGTTGTTTTGGGTTTTGGTTTTTGAAAACAGGGTCTTTTGGTGTAGCCCTGGCTGTCCTGGAAATCGGAGTTCTGCTTGCCTCTGCCTTCCAAGTGCTGGGATCAAAGGCATGTGCCAGGTTCACTTCTAAGTTAAACTTGAACCCTCTCAGGATGTTCAACCGTGATTCCCCAGCCCACTACCCTCCATGAAGTCCTTCTCTGTCTCTCTCATGGACTCCCACCTCCATCCCTGTACACCTTCCCGCATGTGCTAGCTGTGTAACTCGGTTTGGCCATCAGGGACCTCCCCGGCATGGCTCCAAACTCTCAGAGGCCAGGGCTTGTCCTCCCTGCAGCACCTGCCTGTCGTGAAAAGCCAGACTGGGACTCCTCGGTACAGGAGCTCGGCTTCCCTGGTTGAGTTCCCAGGACCTCATCCACAGGGTCTGGCATAGAGCAAAAGGTGGGTGAACATCTTGGGAACTGCAGTGTGAACTCATGAGTAAAGTACCATGCTCTCTCTGGCTTTTCGAGATAGCCACCTCAGGGCTAATGAGGTCCGCCTGGTCAGAAAGCCGATGGACCGTTCAAAGGTTTTCTTGCTACAAAACACTAAATCGGATGGGTATTTTATTAAAAAGATGAACGCTCAGAATGAACCTACCAACAGTGAATAAACTCTGGAACCCCCGGGGCTTTAATCACAGATGTCCATTAGATTTTCCCATAATGCACAAAGGGAGCTCAAGCTACAACTGGCTAGCTAGGTCCGTCCTCTTTTCTCTCCCAGCACTCTTAAAAGCAGCCATCTGTCCAGCCCAGGTGGGGCCGACTCCTGCCTCCTGCCGGGCCCTATCTTCATAGGGCTCAGTCAATGAGGTTTCCCCAGCCTCGACTCCTCCTGGGGTTTCCATGGGAATCCTCCTCCCACACAGAGTCCAAGGCTCCAGGGATAAAAGCTCAGCTGTCAGCCAGCAAGAGCAGGAGCTGGGAGGGAGGAGGCCTGCTTGGTGGTAACCAGGCCCGCCAGCTCTCCAAGGTCATTTGAAAGAGACCTAGGACAGATCCAGTGGGGTAAGGAGCAGTCCTGGTCAATGGTGTGGCTGCCCCAGGTGCCTGTGGCTTGGTTCCTTGCAGCTGTCCTCTGTGAGGCCCAGCATTGGTTCAAGCTGAGGCAAAGCACGGGAACACAATCTGAGGAGTGTTTTGCAAGCGGGACCCTCTAAGAATATTTCTACTAAAAGAACCCACTAGTCCGCGTGTCCAACCTGTCTTTTATCTCCCACGATGAGCGTAACTAGTGTTGTAATGGCTAGTTTGAACTGAAAGAAAAGCAGGACCATTCAGGCATCATGGTTAAATTCAGAGGACTGCAATGCGGACTCATGAATATCTCTAGTAAACTTGAGGTATCTTTGTGGGGGGTGTGCTGGATACTAGACTTGGAAAGAGGAGAAAGGAAGATGCAGGAAGGGGGAGGGGCCCCGCATGCGAGGGAAGGGGCCCGCCTACAAGGTGGGAGGGGCCCACATTCGAGGGGAAAGTGCTCCATCCTTGAGACTCAATCACTCCCTCACTTCAGACCTTGGCTCACAGGTGGGATGTCTTTATAGGCCAGCGAACTGGGCCAAGCTCACTCATTCCTGGAAAAGGCAGAGATTGCGGTTCACCGTAAACACAGTTCACCGGATCACAACCCAGATAGACGCCGCTGGCGCTGCTCTGCCCTTGGGAAAGTAGAGTGTCTACACCAACTTTCTTGCCAGTACCATTAGTATAACACCACAAGGCTACATCTCGGGCTCTGCCTCTTTCTTCCTTCCTTTCTGTGTATCCTTTCTTTTTTTTTTTTTTTTTTTTTTTTTT
>NC_034599.1:90467995-90475315 GCF_900095145.1 Mus pahari
GATGGTTGTGAGCCACCATGTGGTTGCTGGGATTTGAACTCATGACCTTCAGAAGAGCAGTCAGTGCTCTTAACCGCTGAGCCACCTCCCCAGCCCCTGTGTATCCTTTCTTAAACCTTGCCCTTCTAGCCTTCTGAGGCCCTGTCCGGCCCGCCCTCCCTCACTTAGCCTCTGGTCACTCCAGATGCTCTTTAAATGACTTTGTAGTGTTTTCTTTCCATCCTAAGCTTTCCACTGAGCACTTGTCTACCTTCTCAACGCTGCGGCACATCTGGGGCCCACTAGAACTTGAGAATCGCGTGTTCTGGGCTGAGCTCAGCCTCTTCCATCTCCATGACCCAGGTTCCACTCTATCTATGGCGCCTGCTCAGTAAGTTCTACTTCCTCTTTACACCTTAGCTCGGTGGTTCTCAACCCGTGGGTCATGACCTCTTTGGTGGGGATCTCATGACCCTTGCACAGGGGTCTTATATCAGCAGTCCTGCATATCAGATATTTACATTATGATTCATAGCAACAGTAAAATTTCAGTTGTGAAGTAGCAACTCAAATTTTACGGTTAGAAGTCACCATAACACAGGGAACCGTATTAAAAGTCCCTAAAGCAGCAGGAGGAAGGTTGAGAACCACTGCCTTAGCAGGATTACTAACGCAGTCTCCTAGTGAGGGCCTGTGGTTTTCTAACCCACCCACCTTGCCGCCTGCTCACTCAAACAAGCATCCTTTGAGCTGACACCCAAGGGTGTCACAGTCAACCTCTCCTTGTAGTCTTTCTCCAACCAGTGACGCCAGACTCTCAAGTCAGCTCACTCCCTTCCTACCCCAAGCTTCTGTCTGGGACCTGTTCCCCTTTACTGCCTACATCTCTCACTCTTGTGTGCCCACCACCGCATCCTCCCTCCATCTTTCTGCCCCATGATGTCATCCTCAAAGTTTAGTCCCACTGATGCCTCCTGCATCACATGCTATTCCTAGAAGCCAATGCCCTACTAAATGCCCACATACTTGCCAGAGCCAGATACCACAGTCCTAATACTTGGGAGGAGGGTCTGGAAGATTAAGAGTTTGGGGCCAGCCTGGGCTACACTGTGAGGTCTAGTCTAGCATGGGCTGCAAGGTGAGAGCCATCTCAAAAAAAAAAAAAAATGCTTGTTGAACTGAATAATTTGTGTTTTTACCATCAAGTGTTTTTTCCCCACAATTGAAGTATACATTAGAAACGTGGATTAAGTTCCAAATTCAATGCGTAAAGCAAGAATCCCATGCAATCAACACTCCACAAAGTTTATGACAGCTCAGCTGGGGTCTTTCCCAGTGTATGGGCCTAACTGATGCTTTCTGCAACTTCAGAACAGATGCCTGTATCTGAGCAGTAGCAGGAAAGAAAGCCAGCCCCCTCGTGTAGGGACCATGTTTTATTTAAATGTGCTGCTAGATTTTTAATTTTTTATTATTGATCTTTTTGCCAAGTATGAGTGATCATGTTCACACAAGTTAAGTGCAGACATTAAGTACTTTTTTTTTTGAAAAAAAAAAAAAAAAAAAAAGATTACCAGAAAAGACTTCTAATGGACCTAGCTAGGTCCCCCTAGCCTCCTGATTTTCCACATCCAGTTTCTTGTTCTATCTAGGGAGCTCCTGGAGATCTTTTGTTACCGTGCCAACAGAGGAGGAGGACCCTTTCGGGAGCACCGATGTGTGGCAGCGAGCCAGCCGGCTTAGAAAAAAATTAACTGGAGCAAGGGGTGTTGACTGGGCCTTTCTCTCAAAGGGCAAAGATCTTGCCTCAGGCCTGAGCCTGAGCCTTAGCCATATCCTGGGACATGCTTCCATGACAAGGTTCAGATCCTGTGACCAACTTGGGGGAGGAATGGAAGTCAGGAAAGGAATAAGCCCTGGAGTGTTGGAGCAAAACCAAGATTTTAGGCCAGGGTTTCAGGGGTGGGGAAGGGAGAAGTGACAGAAAAGAAGGTGGGGCCAGTGAAAGCCAGGCCTAGAGGGCAGACCCAGTCTTTACTCCTAGTAGTCTTAAGGAAGTTCTAGCTTTAGAAAGGAATTTGGTCTATTTACATTTTTGAGGATAAATGCTTCTCGCTAGTGATTGGCGATTACCATTTGCCGATCTGATATCTGAAAAAATTGAACCTTATGGCTTTAGCACACGTTTTTCTTATTGAGTGAGGTAAGGCACATAAGTCTTCGTGTTATTTCTGTTTCACTCTCTGGGTGAGTTGTCTGTAGTCTTTGTCCTTTGGGGCTCTTCCTTGTCTTGATTCCTTACACATTTTAAGCTGAGGCTAGAGCTTAAGGGGTTGAGCGCTTATCTTGTATGCACAGAGCCCTGGGTTCCACGCCTGGCATACAGACACCCCAAATCTGTTCCAAATTGGAAGCTATGAAGCCACTGCAGTAAGATGCATTTCCCAGGTCTGCCATGGCTTTGACTGCTTCTGGCAAGTTGTTTCCTTGCAGATTTTATTTCTATGTCACTAAATGCATCGTTCTTTAAAGTCGAAGAGAAATGAAAACTGAAGAGATATTTGCAAGGCATAGCTGGTGAGTCTAATTTTGTTTGCAGCTTGCCAAAAGTGGCTTAAATTCTTTTTACCGCCCTGCTGTGGAAATCTGAAACATGGATTCAGGGTGTGAGTCTCAAAAACTGTGGCCTCCTGTAAAAGATGTCTATACCACACTTTTGACATTTTGCTGTTCTGCAAAGAGAGTTTATCGGGCAGCCCAAAACCAATTGATTGTATGGTTTGGGAGAGCGAGTGGAGCAGAGAGGTTGAAGGAGCCTCCATCAACCTGAGTAATAGAAACTGCAGGCTTTAGTTGAAAGACAGAGGTGCCAAAGTGATGAGACAGACAGGAAGCCTCAGGGGTTAGTCACTTTCCACAGGGCACAGTGGGAAGAGTCAACTTTCCCCTTATCTTTTCTAGATCTAGATAGGCTCAACAACTGTTTAGGGCAGCTGAATGAAAGGATAAGAGATGTTCACACCCAATTCCTGGAGTAGGGAGGGAGAGGAACGAGGAGGAGGAGGGGAAGAAATGGGGAGGGGAGGAGGGAGAGGGGAAGCACAGAAGAGCAGCGGACCTTAAAAGAATTGCTCAAGGTCACACCGCGGGATGGAGCTGAAAGCAGAATTCGAATCCAAGCCCGGAACTGCAGGACTTTTAAGTTCTAGGGAGAGCCACACAAACGCGCTATCCTCTCTTCTTGACTCAGCAGCTCTCGCTTGGCCACGGGGCGGTGGGAATCACACTTCCTGGGCCTCTCTAAGGGGGGGGGGGTCCCTTGTTTTTCCTGGACTTATTTGCCGCACTCCGCACTCCGGGCTTTGGCTTCCTCCCTGCTTCCCAGAGCAAAGTCCTGAGCCACCTATTCTCTCCAAGTTTGTCTCGCAGCCAGGCTGGGGACCGTCCGCGAGCGACTCCCGGACCGGGCAATCAGTCTTCCCTGTTCCAGTGTCAGAGACGAACAATCGCCACCAGTGGCTGCTGAGTGCTAGAGGCTTTACTCCCACAGCTCCAAAAGCAACAGACGAGCAGACCCCAATGAATTAGTCCTCGCCACATAGATGAAGCAGCTCTGGGAAATTGGAATGATGTGCTTGGACTCACAAGGCTAATAACTTAGTATCTAAGTGCTTTCTGAATGCCAGACGCGGGTCTCCGCACCACCACCCAACAGTTTCTCCAACACTCTAGTAAAAAGGGCACAATATCACTCCCATCTTATGGATGAGGAAACCGAGGTTGTGGCACCTGGCCCAAGGTCACCCCAGAGAGTGACAGATATACGACCGGAACATAGTCGGCTGAGTCTGGGTTCAATTTTTTTTGTGTTGCCTCCACTCTACGGAGAGCAGCGGTTTCAAATCTACAGTACTAGAGGCTGACCTCAACGCAACGCCCGAAGCTGGGCGCAAACCAACCAGTTCGGAATGCCACAATTCACGGAGACATTCCCACGGACCGGGACCATAGAGTCCCCAAAAGCACCGGGTGTGACCGGTACTGGCGGATGATCACCCCTCAGCTGGAGAACACTTACCATAAAAGAGAGGGCGAGCGCCTGCCTGGGAGGAATCCCCAGCGCTGGCAGGTCCGGGACTCCCGGGAGAGAGGTCTGCTGCCACTGCCGCCCACGCAGGGGCGCCCGAGCGACCCCGCGGATGCTGGCTGCTGCTTCTCAGCCAGCGGCGCGTCCTCCCGACTTGTACCCGGCGGCAGCGCCCTCTCTCTCCGCAGGGTGCCCTGGAGTTAGGGACGTTCTTGGAGAAGTTGACGCTCGGGAGAGGCCGCCGAGGTCCGGTCCCGAGTGGTGAAGTGCCCCACTGCGCTGATCTCAGCGGGATGCGGAAGCCCTTGCCCTGATGGCCCTAAAGCTTGGCGCCTGACCTGGAGAGAGACGAGTCCCGCGCTCAGGGCACACGGGCCTCACCTCGGCAGCCCGTCCCAGGAGCACCGGGTTTCTTCCCTAGAGCACCGAGCACACGCCGCGAGGGCTGCAGTGGTGGCCAGGGCCCGGGCAGCTGTGCGCTCATTGCCTTCCCCAGGGGCTGAGCGCCTTTGTGCGCCGGGCGCGCCGACCGCCAGGGCCAGCTCTGGATGCTGCAGCCGCCGCCTCCCCCTCCTCCTCCACGGCCGCTCGCTCCCCGCCTTCCCGGCCGGCCCGGAGGCTGCAGCTGAAAGCCGATCCGGCTGAGCTCATCCCTGAAGGCCACTAATCCAATAGCCGCGGAAGGCGCGGCCGCCGGGAACGCCCCTTCCCCCACCATCCCGCGCCCCGGCCGTCCCAGCTCGGGCCGCTGCCGGCTCTGCCACCTTCTGGAGGCCACCAGCTGGCGGGAAAGGGAAGTGGAACCCTCGCCCGCGCCCCTGGGCCGAAGTGGCGCGGACGCCATTCACTCATCTGCGGACTGGCTGGGCTAGACACTCGCTCACACACGCGCTCATTCATGCGCATGGGTCCTCCCCCATTCATTCAAGCATGCCTAGAGAGCCACGATGGGTGTCCCTAGGGGCGGGGATGAAGAGAGGAGACACCACGGTCGCCAGATAGCTTTGGAGCCTGTATTCAAGGCCTGCGGGAAACAGCGACTGGGAAAGAGAATGCTTTAATATACCCCCTTGCCTTAGGCACACATATGTCCACACTTTATTTCTGAGGCCAGACACCAACTCATCTTTCAGAATCCAATTTCACGTAGCACCTGCTCCATGGTGCTTTTCCCCGCCCACCTGAGACCCGAGAGAAGGATCATTGATCAGAAGGCTACCAAGGGCGCTGATGGTGGGCGGCTCCCTCTTTAACCAGAGCAGAGAGATAAGAGGGCGTGGCCAGAGCGTGGAGGCTCTGTACCTCTCCAAGCTGGCTTCCTTCCAGGCCAGGGCATCCTGCTTTCCATGCCAGAGTTGACATTAGGGCCATTCCACAGTCTTAACTGACCTCACTCACAGAAAGTGTCCTTTTTTTTTTTTTTTTTTTTTTTTCATTTTTCTTTCTTTTTCCATGTCCACAGAAGACAAGCACCTGTAATTCAACCCTATGAGGGAAATGTGTTGACCCAGGCTCCGGGGTTCCTCTCCTAGACTGGGGAAGGCAATTTGAGAATGTTTCCTTGTAGAAGTGTCTGCATGAATGAGCTGCTAGATGCAGAGACATCATAGTCTCATGATAGGTACCTGCAACAGCCTGTGGTATGACTGGAGCCAAAACAGGAGGTAAGATGAAACGGGAGTAGGTACTTAGGGTCTTGGAGAGCATCCAAAGGGCTTGGCTTTTCCCCAAGATCAGTTTGGCAGGCCTCTTGACCTTCACAGATTTGCTGTCCAGAAAGATAATCCAGTGGCAGAGTGGATAGATGGATGAACAGCACTGGCCAGCTTGGAAGCTGCTACAGAGTTCCAGGCAGTAAACGATGCTTTGCTGATTAGGACCGCTCAGTGGCGTGGCAGAGGGGTATCCTGAGCAAGTATTTATGGCGCTCTTGATTTTATTTGCACTGCTTCATCTATGTCTGCATGTCTGTCTCTCCGTACCTGTGTGTCTCTGCTCTTGGGGCTGCACAGAAGAGCTGCTGAAAGAATGTGATCCATGCATATGCTTCCTTGTTCCCCTCGAGTCCCCTCCCTCCCCAGGACATTTTTGGAGTGCTCTGACCATGGCTGTGGTGCTGACAGAGCTGGACAGTGTGAAATGGGAACCGAGGAAAACTCAGCAAAGGAGAACTTAAGCAAGACTTTCCAAGGACTGGAGGGAGGGATGACTCAGAAGAGTAGTGGTGGTGCATGCCTTTAACCCCAGCATTCACGAGGCAGAAGCAGTCAGATCTTTTAGTTCAAGGCCAGCCTAGTCTGCAGAGTGAGTTCCAGGATAGCTACGGCTACCCAGAGAAACCCTGTGTCAAACAAACAAACAAACAAGAGTACTTGCTGCTCTTGCAGAGGACCAGGGTTCAGTTCCCAGCACTCACATAGTGGCTCACAGCTCTCCAGAATATCAGTTCCAGGGGACCAGATGCCTTCCTCTGACTCCCATCAGCACCAGGCATGTACATAGCGCACATACATTCACACAGGCAAAACACTCAGACACTTAAAATAAACCTAAAAAAAAAAATACCCAAGACTCTCCCACTGATGGTTTTTCTACCTGAACCCCAATAAAACTGCCAACACTCATTTCTTCCTTCTTTCTGGAAGACTTCACAATAGCTTTAGAACAAGGTGAGGAAGGGTCAAGGGCCACAATTTGAGAAACTGCTCCCCAAAAACACATACCTGTGTACCAGATAGGTTCTCTACACAGGCCTTTACAAATGTGACTTGCCTTAGGTATCAAGAAATGGGCACAATGGCACCCCCAAGTATCACTAAAGTTCCCCCAAATCTTCCACTCCCTTAATAGCATAGGTATGGTGTATCCCCAAGTTTGAAATGTGAACAAATATCTGTTCATTCCACATAGGGTATCCATGGCAGACCAGAGAAATAATTCCACCCAAGCCTACTTTGGTGATACATTAGTGTTACTTACAAAAGCATGGGAGGCACGGAGTTATCACTAAAAAGCCCATCCCTGGATGGATAGCAAGTCGAGCTCTGTGCACAGCTAGCAGTCAGAAGAGTCCATGCCCCAGCTTTTACAAGCTTGAAAAGGAGCCTTGTGAATCTTGTAATTTTCATGAGCTTTCCGAGCCTTCTAAGTTTTATTAGCTTCCTGAGTCTTAGTTTAAAAAGAAGAAGAAGAAGAAGAAGAAGAAGAAGAAGAAGAAGAAGAAGAAGAAGAAGGAGAAGGAGGAGGAGGAGGAG
>NC_034599.1:90475565-90480395 GCF_900095145.1 Mus pahari
AAGAAAAAGAAAAAGAAAAAGAAAAAGAAAAAGAAAAAGAAAAAGAAAAAGAAAAAGAAAAAGAAAAAGAAAAAGAAAAAGAAAAAGAAAAAGTCTTAGTAAACCTCTCTCCTCCCTCTCTGAGAGAACGTTTCAATTCAGAGGAAACAGCCACACATGAAGAAGAAACAATTGCCATTTGAGAACTGGCCTGGATCACCTGGCCAAATGTTCTTTAAACTGAAGTTCAAAGTCTATAAAATGGCCTCTGATAATCTTTGACCCTGGATTGCCACATTCTGTCTCCCTTCCTCTGAAATGCATGCTAGACCGTCTTGCTTTTCACAAACAGAACACAGTAGGACAGACACGCTGTCTGTCACTCCTAGGATTGGATAAGGAAAAGGCCTGGGGTTCTGGGCACACACACATCATCTCTCTTGCTCTTTTGGCTTTTGCCCCCCACAAAGGAAGCCAGGTATTGTGTGGGGAAACTTGGTTGAGGGACTGAGACCTGCTGCTGGGAACTGAGCTAGGTAGCACATCCCCGTCCTTGGCTGAGACTTCTCATCAGCTTTGGTCCTTTTGATGTCTTGACTACACTCAAGACACCTGAATCAGAGGCACAAACTAAGACACACTGATTCTCTTGACTGTGGAAATGCTAAGAAAATGACTGTGGTTTTTAAGCTTCTGAATCTTGGGATTTTGCTAATCGGCATCGTGTAACTAATACAAGATATTCTTAATTGCCAAGGAGTGGATCTAAATTAAATCCCTGATGAACTCAGTATAGTCTCATTCCAAAGAACACACAACATTTCATGGACATATAGCTGTTGCTTGGCTATAGGTTTAAATCTCGGTTTTAATCTCATGTTTGCTTTTTAGCCTTCTCTGTCTTTTTTTATTTATTATTATATGTAAGTACACTGTAGCTGCCTCCAGATGCACCAGAAGAGGGCGTCAGATCTCATCACCACAGGTAGTTGTGAGCCACCATGTGGTTGCTGGGAATTGAACTCAGGACCTTCAGAAGAGCAGTCAGTGAGTGCTCTTGCCTGCTGAGCCATCTCTCCAGCCCTGCCTTCTTGGTCTTAATTTGGGTTTTTATTTCTATGAAGAGACACCATGACTAGAGCAACTCTTATAAAGGAAAAACACTTGACTAAAGCTTGCTTACAGTTCAGTCCATTACTGTCGTGGCAGGAAACATGGCAACATGCTGGCAGACATGTTTGGAGAGACAGCTGAGAGCTCCACACCTGGATCAGCAGGCAGTGGGTAGTGAACGGTACACTAGACCTGGCTTGAGCTTTTGAGACCCCTTAGTGATGCACTTCCTCCAACAAAGCCACACCTACTCCAACAAGGCCACACCTCCTAGTAATGCTACTTCCTGTGACTCTATTGGGGCCATTTTCAGTCAAACCACCACAGTGGGAAAGAAGGTAGTCTTCTGAGTGTGGTTTTCTGTTGTCGCATATTACAAAGTGAATATTCAGTAAGTCTTTTCCTTATGCTACTTATCGGGAGACCAAAATCTGTAATATTAGAATTTTGGAATGAAGAATAGTCATGCCTGAGGTAGAAGGTCTATAAGATTGTGTCTAAAATCTCTCTTGTAGGCTTTTTTCATCCATACAGATTTACGTAGCACAGTGTAACAAGCGGACATATGAGAACCATGAACCGGCCTTCTCTGGCCTCTTCTTCTCCAGGTCTTGGTTTGCTGTCTACTGCCCAGGTGCCGGCTGTCAAACCTTGGACTCTCTCTTGGTCTTGCAGAAGCACTCACTCGACATGGTTTTATGGCAGCTGAGGAAAATCTGTGAGTCCTGTGGCATTTTGGAGTGAAGAGCTCACTAAAAGGAGGTTTGTGGCAGGGTAGGAGACAGGGCGTGTAGGGCGACCTGTCTTCAACAGGAATAGACTGCCCAGCTTGACCTACAGCATAAGATGGCTCAGGGCAGGGGACTTGACATTTAGATCTTGCTCTCTTCAGCTTGGTTGCCACCATCTCTACCAGACGTCTGGGTGGTCTTTAGGGAAAAAAAAAAAATACCCTGATACATCCATCAAGGTTACTGCCCTGACTCACTGGATGGTCCACCCATTCACCTCATTTCACCTCCTCCCATCTGGCCCTGGGACAGGACATAATCAGCTGCAGAACCCCTGAAGTAAGTCCAGCTCATTCTCCCCAGCACTGGGTTCACCACCTGCAGACTCTCTTCCCTGATGCCAGCTTGCCCCAGGAACCACCAGCATCCATTTCAACCTGCAAGTACCACATCTCCAGGAAGCTTTCTTTACCCCAGGCTTGACAGATGCTCTGCAGTGTGTGTCTTCTGTCTGTCCCACCCTTGATGCTGCTTCTCCTGTCCCCAGCTCCAAGATAGGAGTGCTTCAAGGTCAAAGTTGTCTTTTTCATCTTTATAGTTTTTGTAACAAGCCTGCATTTTCTTGTTCATTTTGCAAGGCACAATTATATATATATCCTGGCTTTTCTTTCAAAATCCCATAGCACTTGGTTCTGACATCTTGTAAGCCCTCTGGGATTTGTCAGATCACCTTCTTGCACCTGGCACTGGCTCCCTTCTTTAAAACAAAACAAAACAAAAACAGATCAACTGAAATGCTTGTGAATATTTATGTTGTACAGTAGGGACAGTGACGCTTTAGTACCGTCTGACTCACCCCAGTGCTTCTGACATTCCGCTTAAAGCCTGGTACAAAGTGGATAGCCAAGGAGGTTTTCAGAATGAATGATTAGACAAGCAGAGAGATCTTAAAAAACAGTGGCTAAAAGAAAAAAGGCAAGCTGCCTCATCCAGCTTCGCTCTTTCCTTGTTCCTTTCATATGTAAGATACTGGGTAATCAGAACTGGATTAACCATTGTCTTTAGTTCATGATGAATCACCATCATCAGCTCATACAATGCCCTCAGTGTTAAGTACTTTGCCTCTGCCATGACAGAACAGTTCTGGGGGGGGGGGGAACTTTCCCAATAAAAGTGTTACAGTTCTGGGGGGAAGACTTCTCCAAAGGAGGTGTGACAGTTCTGAGGGGGAAGGCTTCCCCAGTAGAAGTGTTAACAACCCCCAGGAGAAAGCTATTCTGGCTATTGGGAGCCAAGGAGCCCCACAGAGTCACACCACACAACAAACCTCACACACAAGATTTATTGGGCGAGCCACAGCGGGAGACAGCCTCTGCTCAGGTGAGAGGCAGCAGGGAACTGAGCAGGAGAACTGAGCTTAGGGTTTGTTGGGGGACGGAGTTTTCCAGGGTAGAGATTTCTTGAGTGGGGATTGGTGAGGTTTAAGGCCAAACACAAGGACTGGTGGAGTTTAGAGCTCAGGGATTGGGGGATTTTTGTGCTCCGGGATTGGAGAGACGTTTTGGGGATTAGTGGGTTTTCGGGTTCAGGGATTGGTGGGTTTTAGAAAGTCTTCGAATCCCGAAGGAGGCTTGGACCTTTTATTCTACAATTTCTACGGGAACTTATAGAAAAAAAATAAAAGAGTTTGTGGGGGCTTGCTTATAGTTTCAGAGAATGAGTCCATGATCAACTGTCATGGTTGGGAATAAGGCAGCAGGCAGTCAGGCCTGGCCCTAGAGAGCTTTCATTGGTAAGCAAGAAGTGTGGGGGATGAAGAAGAAACTGGGAATGGTGTGGGCTTTGAAAACCTCAGCCCCCAGCCCCAGTGACCACAACAAGGCCACACCTCCTAATGTAAGGGTCTGAAAATCATTGAAGGAAGACCCCAGACTCAATATGCAAAAACAAAGAGCATTTGTTCTGCAGAAACAACCTGCATGCAGGAATCAACCATTCTTTGAAATCAGGCTTGATCCTCAAAATGGAGACAAATGAAATTTATTTTACCTTTTCACTAATTTTTTTTCCAAACAAACTCCACCAATTAGGGACAAACATTCTAATATACAAGCCTGTGAGGGTTATTCTCAGTCAGACCACCACAACCTTTATTTATTTATTTATTTATTTATTTATTTATTTATTTATTTATTATTTGTCTTTTAAACATTCATGAACTCAATACACAGCACAAGATCTGGAGATTCCCTGTCATGGTGTGCTCCTTTTTTTATCATTTATCCTTTTGCGATTTTGATGGTTATTGTTGATTGTCAACTAGAAGGCTCTAAATTTACCTAGAAGACAAATCTGTAGGCATGCCATCAGAGAGTCTTTCTTAAGACTGGACTGAACAAACGAGGCAGGGAGACCCACTATAAATACAGGAAGTACCATTTCATATGGTTGCAGTACACAGTAGATGGCCAAAATTCATTGCAAAGAAAACAGCACACACACACACACACACACACACACACACACACACACACACACACACACTGAGCTCAGGATGGAGATCTAGGGCTAAAGCACCTTTTGTTGTCTCCCTTTAGATTTTTTTTATACTGAGCAGATCTGAACTGGCTCTCTTTTGTCCTCCTTGGATTGGGTCAGGATGCACTTTATGGGTGGAGTCACTTTAAGTAACAGCAGAAACCAGACAGATAAGATAAGGGAGGGGACTTTGGGAATTATCTAGGAGTTACCCAGGGGTAAGGAAAAGAAGGAGTCTTTCAAAAGAGGGTTTCTTTTAGATAATCAATCAAACAATCAAGCAAACAAACAGAAGTAAGTTAAGCTACCCAGGATTCAACCCGGGACCACTGCTTTCCTTAACTATCTACCTACTTAAGAATTAACCATCTCAGGCTGGTGAGATGGCTCAGTGGGTAAGAGCACCCGACTGCTCTTCCGAAGGTCCGGAGTTCAAATCCCAGCAACCACATGGTGGCTCACAACCATC
>NC_034599.1:90480600-90487973 GCF_900095145.1 Mus pahari
AAAAAAAAAAAAAAAGAATTAACCATCTCCCATCTTCCCTGACAATGACTGTGGTCCTGAACTGAATAAAAAGGAGAACTCAAGCTAAGCACCAGCTGTATTGTTCTCTGCTTCCTGACTGCAGATGCCTGATGCTCTGTGGGGGATGGACTGTATCTTTAAACTGTGAGCCAAGCAAGCCCTTTCTTCCTACAGTTGCTCTTTGTCTTATGTGTTACACAGAAGCAAGAAGAGTAACTCAGGCAGGAAGCTGGTGCTAGGAAATGGGGTTGTGATCAAAGTGATCACATGTTTCTTCTCTTTTTGAATTTATTTTTATGTATGTGAGTACACTGTCGCTGTCTTCAGGCACAGCAGAAGAGGGCATCAGATTCCATTACAGATGGCTGTGAGCCACCATGTGGTTGCTGGGAATTGAACTCAGAACCTCTGGAAGAGCAGTCAGTGCTCTTCACTCCAGAGGCAGCTCTCCAGCCCAATCACGTGTTTCTTAAGCCTTGGGAACTTGTTTTTAGGAGGAATGTGAAAGAGTTTGAAACTTTGGTTTACAAAAATCAAGAATGCTTGTTGTGTGACAATTTTTTTTCCTGGAGAGATACAACACACACGTCTACTTACCCTAGAGAGGAATCCCACAACACATCAAAGTACAGTACAGACCCCATCCAAATCCAACTTGGGAAATAGTGAGTTTTGTTAGAGTTGCTTAGAGGGATATAGGTGAGGAGTTGCAGAAGCAGAAATGACTTAAAGACAGCCGCACCACCAAAGTCCACCCCAGCGTGGGTGACAGCTCAAAAGCCTGAAAATCTGGAGGTCACAGCAGAGCCTGCACGCAGGTAGTTCAAGAGGCTGGAGAGTGTGCGGTCCAAGTGACCCGGTCCCCTGGCTGGTTTCTGCTTCCTTGCGGCAGCTGGTCTTATCTCAGAGTCGCCTTTACCCCTTTTGCTCTCCCGTGATTCTTCCCTGCAGCTGGATCCTCTGAAAAGGAAGCTTAGATCTTATCACTCACTCTGTTGGGAAAGGGGCTTAGTGAATGTGGTCAGTTTGAGGGATTTCCTGAAGGTATTCTTTACCTTCCCATTTAAGGGGCATCCCTGCAGGATGGAATATTTAGATCTCAGAGGAAAGTGCTGACTGAACAAGGCTGTAAACAACACTCACTGGGTCATTTAGGTGGGAGTCTGGAAGACTAGAGTGAAGAGAAAAAAACTGACATGAGGTTTCTGGGGGTGGGGGGGAAGGTCTCTATCAGGAACTGGTCTAGAAGCTATTCGAGTTATATTTTAGGAAGACTCTGGTTTCATTCTTGCCAGTGTCCTGAGATGTGACCAAGAGTGAACCTTAAAAGTGAAGGCCTGCTGTGTTTGACAGAGGAAACTGCAAAGGAGAATGGCAGGCTTTCAGACTGGCAAGTGCTCGCCACTCTTATTTAAAGAAAGAGAAGAAAGTCGAAAACTGCAAATGTCTTGTTTTAGGGACAGCAGAAAAGGTGTGCTGAGGGCAAGATCCCACCCACTGAACGGTCAGACTTGGGAAAATGCAAAATCATTTGAAAAGAGAAGCTGAGAATTCCTTAGAAGGATTCCTTACTAGAAAGTAATGCCCCGGGGAAGACTTCAGGCTGCTGTACCTGTGGTCCACATTTCAAGCTACCGGAAGCACTTACCAGAGTTGTTCAAGTGATGCTGGCTTTAGAAGGATGAAAGATGGAAAAGATCATGGAAGCTTGCATCAAACTAGGCAATATGTGGCATGGTTGCAGTCCTTATGATGAGGCCCTGGGATGCCCTCTGTGAAGCTGGTAAGGTAAAACCTAAATTAACAATAGACACCCCCAAGATATTGATGCCAGGACTGTGAGATCACCCCTAAGAAACCCAGCCAAGAGAGAGGCTATGTGTACTGTAGGCAGCTGAGCTGGAAGACTAGAGTCACCCATGCCTGTTAAGCCCATATGATTGTATCAGGAGCCATAGACACTGGACATACTGCTAAGAGAGTTGGCGTTTTCCCTGCTTCGTTTCAGTCTTCTTGTTGGATCTTCCCTTGCTATGCCCCATTCCTCCATGCCAAAATGGGAATGTTGATTCTGGTCTATTGCATTACAAAATCTCCCTGGTAAGAAGAGATTGCCTTGCAGCAATCCAAAGAGAGTTCAGGAGGTCCAGAGGTCTCAGTATCTAAGGAGGACTTTGGAAATACCTAAGTCGGTCTACTGTAAGAAAGCCAGGTGGGATTCACGGCAGAGGCACCCAAGTTCACTGGTGAACTTAATGCAGGATGTATGCCCAAATCTATATCTGCAGTAGAGCACTCACATGTATAGGGGCCTGGGGACACTAGGATGTGGTGTGAGAGGATGGAGAGAATGGCACAGGATAGTCAGCTTTAAATTTATATCACCTTCATTCCTCTCTTACATAACACGGAGGTGATGATCTCCATCCACTACTACATGGAGTTGTGAGGATTAAAGGTGATGTATGCAAATAACGGCTTGCCTATTTCTTCTTCAAGCAGTGATCTTGCACGTTATCAAAAGACAGGAAGTTGAGATTCCAAGTCCATAAAATAGAACTAATAGATGTTCCTTCTCTGTGACATTTGCCACGTTTGCCCATAGAGCAGCTGAGCTACCGGGATGGTTTAAATAGGAATGACTCCCCCATAGACTTGTATGTTTGATTGCTTGGCTCAAAGAGAACGGTACTCTTGGGAGGTGTGGTTTTGTTGGAATAGATATGGCCTTGTTGGAGGAAATGTGTCACTGTGGATGTGGGCTTTGAGGTCTTACATGCTCAAGCTATGACCAGTATAGCACACAGTCTCCTTCTGTTGCCTGCAGATCAAGAGATAGATAGAATTTTCAGCTACCTCTCTAGCACCATGTCTGCCTGCATGCCACCACGATTGCACCTTGACAATAATGGAGTAAACCTCTGAGAGTGTAAGCCAACTGATGAAATGTTTTCCTTTATACAAGTTGACACGGTCATGGTGCCTCTTCACAGAACAGAAACCCTAGCTGTGGCAGCTACCTTCCTGGACTTGTAGGATCCCCTGCTGCTATCACACTATTCAGCTTTCTTGGATCTCTCAAGCTGGAACTAGCTGTTCTAAAAACCCAGGATTTGAAAGAGCCCATGCTGGTGGATTAGCAGTCTTGTCAACAGGCCACTTCCATTAGCTGTGATGTCTGCCTGCCTTCTGTGACCAGTGGTCAGGGCTCTTTAACAGGTTGGTCTGATGTGTGCTGTTAGCTGTAGTTCTGTGCTCTGAATTGCTGTTCCTGCCTCCCCCTCCCTCATTTGTCCAACCTTCTCAAACAGTCCATGATTTTCCCAATTTCCTTTCTTTCTGAGTCTGCTCACAGCAGAGTGAATCACACTGATTGAGTTTTGAATGTGGAAGGAGGCTTCGATTCTTGCTGTAAATTCCATGTAGTCATCCTCTTCTTNNTNTTTTTTTTTTTTTTTTTTTTTTTAGATTTTTTCCATGCAGGAGTACTGTATTAACATCATTTTTGTCTTCCCCTCTCAACCCCCCTCCAACTTCTCCTCTGCTCCCTGCACTCCCTCTCAAATTCATGACGTCTCCTGCGTTATGAGTGTTCATTTATATGTATATACATACAATTATGGAGTTCATTTTCTGTGCTCTTGGGTTCAGTCTTTGTGCCCATGAGGTTTTATTTGTTGGTTTAAACTGTGCTTTCCTGGTAACATCTTGTCCAGAGACAGCACTGGCCCAATCTGATTTTAAAGAATGAATATTTCTTTCTTTCTTTCTTTTTTTTTTTTTCTTTTATATTTCTGGGAAAGTTTGCATAGAATCGATGTCATTGGCTCCTTAAATGTCCCATAGGCTGAGCATGGTGGCACACTCCTTGAACTCTGGCACTCAGGAGGCCAAGGCCTGCACATCTCTATGAGTTTAAGAGGCCAACCTGGTCTGTCTGTACATCCAGGTCTAGGTCACCATGGCTACATAGTGAGACTATGGCCAAAAGAGAAAAGGTTTCATAGAACTTCCTAGTGAAATAATTTGACCTTGGGACTGAGAGGCCAAATCTTTTAAGTTCAGACTCCGTTTTAGAGAACCTGATCTAAATTTGAACTCGGGTAACTAACAGGCTGGTACCTAGCATTGGTGTCTAAGTTGTCCCTCAACAAAACCTGAGCCTAGCTCCAGTCCCTAGGCAAATCCCCAGCAAGACCAGCATCTCCAGGTTATTCCCCCAGCAAGCCTGCTCCCCCTGGTTACAAGGCCACCCCCTGCCTAACGACCACCAATGCAGAGAGGAGCAGAAGTTAAGCTTATATGACTGACTCCCAGCACCAGCCAATTGTGTTAAAGGCCACAGGAGCTTTCCAATTAGATGCTTGCACACTTACCCCCTGCTTGCTGCTTACTATAAAGCCTTGCCCCAATAGACATTTGGGGCTCCCCACCTCCAAAACCATCCTTTGTGATGGCGATGAGTTGGAGGGGCCCTGAGCTAGCTTAAATCGAATAAAGACCCTGTTGTAGGTTGTATCAGATCAGTTTCTGTCTGTTTTGCGGGAGAGGGATCACTTCTCTTCCCTGGGACTACAGGATCTTCTTTTTTTTTTTTTTTTTAAATAGCAAGTAATTATTTTTTAAAGATACATAGCTATTCCAGTTATCCATTTGTTTAGGGGCAAACTGTGGTCATTTATACTTTTCAAGAAATTATCCCCTTTCATGTAATTATAAAAAAATTAACATCAAACCAGGCTTAGGATTCCCTTATTATCTTATTAAACCCATGCACTATCAGTAGCAGTGCCATTTCTCTCATTTCTGGTTTTGGTAATTTGGCCCCCTCCTCAAGGTTGGTACTGTCTTCTCTTTCTCCCGCTCCCCAGCCCTTCTTCTCCTCCTCCCCATCCCTCTTTCTTCTCATCCCTTTTCCTTCTCTTCCCATCCCTCTTCCTCCTCCTCAGCCCTCCTCCCCAGCCCTCCTCCTCCCCAGCCCTCCTCCTCCCCAGCCCTCTCCCTTCTCCTCAGCCCTCTTCCTCCTCCTCCTCAGTCCTTTCCCCTCTTCTCCCCCAACCTCCAGTCTCATTAAAAGCTCATCGGTTTTATTGACCTTTTCAAAGAATCAGTTTTTGCTACAATGTGTTTTCTATTTTCCTGGTTTATATTTCATTAACTTTGAAGCAGAGATCACTGACTTGAGACTATTTTTCTTGTCTTAATGTAGGCACTTAGCTAGACAGATTTCCCTTTAAGTGTGATGTTAGCTGCGTCCCACAATTTTTATGTTGTGTTTTCATTTTTCTTACACTGAAAATATTCTGATATTTAACAAATGTATCCTTTGGCTTCTTGTTACTTAGAGCTGGGTTGTTTTGGGAGATTTTCCAGATATCACTGTAACAACATCTTTTCTAATTTAGCTTTGTTGTAGTTAGAAGGCTTTCTTCATGTGACAAGAATTGTTCTGAATTTACTTTTTGGCTCAGAATGTAGTTGTCCCTTGTGAATGTTCATGTGCACCTGAAAAGACAGTGTCCTCTGCTGTTGGCTTTGGCAGTGGGTTGTGGCCCAGCTCTTCAGTGCCCTGCTGTCAAGCTGCTCTTCCGTTACTGAGAGATGCTGAAGTCTTAGCTTATAGATTTGTCCCTGTCTCCTGGCAGCAGTCTTAGGGGTGTACACTCTTGGTTTGTTATGTTCTGTTTTAGGATTTTATTGCTGTGAACAGACACTATGACCATGGCAACTCATTATAAAGGAAAACATTACATTGGGGCTGGCTTACAGTTTCAGAGGTGTCTTGGGGTTTTACAGCTGTGAACAGACACTGTGAATATGTCTTATATAGGACAACATTTAATTGGAGCTGGCTTACAGGTTCAGAGGTTCTGTCCATTATCACCAAGGTGGGAGCGTGGCAGCATCCGGGCAGTCACGGTTCAGGAGGAACTGAGAGTTCTACCATCTTCTTCTGAAGGCTGCTAGTGGAAGACTAGCTTCCAGGCAGCTAGGATGGGGGTCTTAAGGCCCAAACACCTACTCCAACAAGATCACACCTATTCCAACAGGCCACACTCTCTAATAGTGCCACTCCCTGTACATCCAATGCAAGAGGCTTAGTCTGTTATCATCATAGCAGGAAGCACCTACATACAGGAAGACTTGGTGCTAGAGAGGGAAGTAACAGTTCTACCTCTGGATCCGCAGGCAACAGGAAGAATTTCTGAGATCTCAAAGCTCACCCCAGAGGGGGGAAAAACGCTCACACTTCCTCCAACAATGCTATACCTACTTCAGCAAGGCCACACCTCTTAATAGTGCCACTCCCTATGGGCCTTTGGGGGCCATTTTATTCAAGTCCCACATGTGCCTTTAAAATATGGTCCTCTTCTGCCAGATATTATTCATCGCTCAGTTTAATATTAATATATCCACTCTAGGTTATTTTTGAAATTAGATTAACAAGGCATATCTTTTCCAATATGTTGACTGTGGATTTAAATGTGTTCTTATGTTTAAACTAAATATGCTTTAATAGCTTATAGATATGAATTGTTTTTGCTATTGCATATCTGCTTTGTCAAGGGTATTTAGATGATTACAGTTAATGAGATGATCAATTATGGGGTTTAATATCCCATCTTGCTATTCATTTAGTGTCTGTAAATGAGTTCTTTGTAATTGTCCCTTTCCTGGCTTCCTTTATCATTTTTGAGACAATTTCATGTAGTCCAGAATGGCCTTAAACTTGCTACTTAGCCAAGGCTGGCCAGTCTCCTGCTTCCAGCTCATCCTGAGTATTGATACTGGCATGCATCATCATGATTGGAATTTAAGTTCTTAAATATTCTCTTAATCTTTATGAGTGTTTTTGCCTGAATGTATGTCACCATATTTGTGCCTGGTTCCCAAGTCCAGAAGAGGTCATTGGATCCCCTGGAACTTGAGTTACAGACAGATGTGAGCTGCCATGTGGATGCTGGGAAATAAACCCTGGTCTTAGCAACAGATGTTCTTAAAGACAGACCCACCTCTTCTGGCCTGAGCCCAGCTGGCTTTAATATTTTCTTCATCATTGGTTCTACTCACAGTGATTTTATGTGTCTCATGTATGTGCAATGTGTCTCCTGTATGTGCAATGTGCCTCACGTATCTGCAATGTGTCTCATGTATGTTTCGTATTCCTGGGTTTCATTGAGTATTTTGGCTCTCTGGGAAAAGTTTTTATTTCAATGGCAATTTTCCTCCTCCTCTTCCTCCTTCTCTTCCTCCTCCTCCTCTTCCTCCTCCTCCTGTTTTAGACAGAGTTCTACTGTAGCTCTGGCTGTTCTGGAACTCACTATGTACACCAGGCTGGCCTCCAACTCACA
>NC_034599.1:90488233-90493736 GCF_900095145.1 Mus pahari
GCCTCTGCCTCTGCCTCTGCCTCTGCCTCTGCCTCTGCCTCTGCCTCTGCCTCTGCCTCTGCCTCTGCCTCTGCCTCTGCCTCTGCCTCTGCCAGGATTAAAACTGTGTGCCACCATGCCTGGCTTTCATGGGAACTTTTATGGAGGGCATTGTTTTCTGTTTTTGTTATTGTTGTTGTTTTCTGAAATTCTCTGCCTACTCTATTAACTTCAAAGAACTCTGTTTATCCTCACAGGCTGCCCGAAGCTGCCCACAGCTATTAATCTGTCCCTTTTCATCCTTTTCTGTGTGTATTTCATTTTCTGCTGTTTCTGTTTGTGTCTTCAAGTTCATGTCTTCCTTCTACAAGTCCAATCTGTCATTAATCCTGCCTACTGTATTTTCTATTTCAAGGTCTCGGCTCAAAACAGCTTAGGTCATCATTACATCCATTATGTCTTTCCTTACCATGTATTCAGTTTCCCCTCTAGTTTCTTGAATGTCTGGTATATAGTCACGGTAGGTTTTGTTTTGCTTTGCTTTGTTTCATTGTCTGCTAATTCTCCTCTCCATGTCATTTGGGAATCGGCTCAAGTGATTTTATTTTCTCTCCATTTGGGACTGTGTATACTCACTTCTTTGCATACTTAGTGATCTTTTTTTTCCACTGTGAAGATTTCTTGATAATTCATTTCACGTGAGACCCATCTCCAGGGTAAGAACTTTTCTGTCTTTAGTCCTATTTGAATTCCAGACTGATCTTCTGAGGTTTTTGGTCACTACTCTCCAGGCCTTTGGTACTGCTGGTCTATCCTCATCTGAATCCTCCTGAAGCTGTAAGTCCCCACGAGTCTCTGAATGCCCTTTTCCTTCCTGGTTTTCTCCTTTGCAAATAAAATCGCTTTGGCCTCCTTGCTCTCTGTTCTGTCTTCTCAAGTCAAGGACATAGCTGAGCTTCATCTGGCTTCCCCTATGACTGGAAGATGCTCTCTGCACAGCGGCTTGTGTCAGCGTAGGAGTCACCATGGTTGTCTTGCATCTCAGAGATCTGTCTCACAGCGAATTGTCTAATAACTCAAGGACCATGGCTTCATGTATTTTACTGTCTTTCCAATTTTTTTTTTTTCCCATAGCGGGGACACATCCAGATTCTACTATTCCATTTTGGTTGGAGGCAGAATCCTTTGTTTTGGACTTCCTTTTGCACAACATAGCCTGAGTAACTTTCAGTTGATTACCATGGAGAAGACTAGCTAAAACACAGATCCCGTGACTAATGAGAAGAGAGCAAATAACTGAACATCCGTAGAAAGCTTGGGACAGTCCCAACACTGGGCAAACGTTTGCTGAATGTTGGTGATGTATTAGACAGCATTTGCTGTGGTAACAGACAACCTCCACATCTCAGGGCTGACCAAGCCCGTTCAGTCAGTCAACAGGTTCTCCAGCGCAGGAGTGAGGATTAAAAAGAAAAAAAGACAGACAACATTGTAGCATGACCTCAGTCAATTCTGAGACTGAAGGCAAATTTTTATTTTCCAATCCACTTTTTATACCATTTTAATTACATGCGAGTATTTTGGGCAAGCAGTACAATAAGAAACTAACAAAGCAGCAAGCCATTACTCCCATGACAGTCGTTTAAAAGGGCTTGTCATAACGACCAAAATACTTGAGCCCACTTCCTCATCCAAGCCCAAAATCTTGCCTGAAGCCTCCTATCTCTTCTGTTCCACCCTAAGACTAAAATTCTTGCCTTACCTTACTTCTCTATTACAGCCTAAAGTTAGATTCTTGCCGAAACTTACTTCCTTATTATGCCCTAATGTCAGATTCCTGCCTGAAGCCCATTTCCTTGTCCTTGGCCAATGTCAGACTCCTGCCAAGCGGTACCCCAAAAGGCTTTCCACACAGGGCTTACATAACAAACAGTCCTAGTTGCTGCATCTGCCAGCCAAGTGCTCTGCCGAACTCTGCAAACCTCGACATTGTTTGCCCCGAGTGCCAAGATTTCTCATTCTAGGATTCGAGCTGATAGAAGCATCGTCCAAGACACACTGTTCCCATGGTACGAGACAGGGCGTGAAGCCAAATAAGCCGTGAACATTCACTTAATGTTTGTGCCCTGGTGTGGCATTTGTTGCGTCTTTTCATATGTCACTGCCCAAAGTAGGTTACATATAGTCAGGCAAATCTGTGAGAATCTGCTGAACTCCACCCAGAGAGAGTCTTGGCAGAAAAGGGATGTACACACAACAGAGGTGAGACTTGGGCGAATAGTATCATCTACCACAGCTAATGATCGCTGTTGACAGATGCCTCTACAAGTAAGCTTCGTTATGAGTATTGGGACAAACATGCCCCGATCCTCAGCTGCCTTTGTGCATTGGGCTAAAAGGCCTCCCTGATAGAAACAGGGCTTGAGGAAGACAGAGCTCAGTGCTCGCTGTGACATTTTCATCCTGAGTGCCCGAGGCCTTTACTTCTTATCATGGGCGCAGGGAAAGGGCTTGGGGCTAAGGTTCTTGTGCTGCACCTGAGAAAATCAGCCCCATCCCAGGAGAGTGCCAGGCACGTTCTTTGTCACCCCATAACCCCTCCACCTCCTCCATCGTGAATGGCTCTGCCCTACACTGAATTCTAAGAACCTTGTTTTGGATGGCATTTCATTTGGCAGCGAATTATGGGCTGTCTTGTAATAGGTCTCCTGTTGTATTATTTAACTGCCGTGTGGCTTGATGATGAAGAGACTCAGATTTTCCAAAGTGCTTGCTCTGTGCCAGGTCTCTAACATGAGTAGCAATTTAAAACTCATGATGGCAGGGGTACCAGCGGCCCTATTTCTGCCTAGGCTTGGAGAGAGACGCTAAGTGGTTGTTTGAGGCCACAGGAGAGTAAATGGCAGAGCTGGAATTTAACACAGTTCTGTCGGTTTGGCATTGTGATTGAGGGCATTTTTAGTTCTTGGAAAGCAAGAACCAAAGATTCTTATCCTTTTTTTAAAAAAAAAAATCACTCAACAGAACCCAATAAGGAGACTGTGAACTGGGTGGGTATCTAAAACACACTTATTAATTTTTCTTTATGACGAGAGAAGCAGGTGGTTCAACGTTCCTTGAGTCCTAAAAAGTATGCTGAGCATGAAATTGGAGAAAAAAAAAAAGTATAGTTCTTCTTGGCTCCTGTTCTCTGCTGATGTCATCCTCAGCTGGCTGATAGGGTATTAGACTGAGGTCACCATGGGGTGAAGAAACCATGGGCAGACAGGGTTTGGTTGGGAAATCCATCAAGTCACACAGGGAGAAGGGAGTCACAGTAATGGCGCCTGTGGGCTTGGCTTTCACCATCCACAGTGCCCTCGAAGGCTTGCTTTATCTTTGGGAGTCAAGAGTGTCTTACTTACATTTAAGAGCATCATGAAGAGTAAGGAACTGAATTTGGATTTCAGTTCCGATAGAGCTGACTCTGAAAGGCTTGACCGCAGCTGAGAGATCCTGGACAGTGCTGTCTTGACGAGAAGAAGTTGGGTTACGCCACCAGTGAGGAAGGCCTGCGTTGAGAACACAAGGAATTAATAACAGGAAATGTGTTCCACCCGCATACCAGAAGTCACCCACATCACGCTATCGGATCTATTGCTCTCCGTGACCTCTTTTTGCTGTTACCTGTAAGGCACTCAAACATTTTGTCTATTTCATTGAATTATGCCCTTCACATTATCATTCATTCTCTCAAAAAACCCAAAACAAAACAAGATGGTCTAAAGTTAAAAAAAAAAAGAACAAAAAACAAAAAACTATAGTTACAATGACATCTCTTAAAGGGATCTGTGAATGTGTATCAGTTAAAGAAACACATGCTGTATTGGCCAAACCACTTGTTAGTGATAAATTTGTACTAATCATTTGAGCAATAGCATAGACAGGTTCGTATGGTCTTTCCTGGAGTCCCAGCGGCTTATGTGAGACTCTGAGAAGTGAGAACTCCGTCTATGCCCACATGTTTAGTGCTTCCAAGAACTCAAAGATGTACATTTGAAATAAGTTATCTGGGCTGGAGAGATGGCTCAGCTGTTAAGAGCACTGACTGCTCTTCCAAAGGTCCTGAGTTCAATTCCCAGCAACTATCTATAATGGGATCTGATACCCTCTTCTGATGTGTCTGAAGACAGCTACAGTGTACTCATATACATAAAATAAATAAATGGAACAGGTTATCTATAAAGCTGGGGCCTGTGAGTTTACAAGATTCGGAAAGGACTTAGCTGGTTTCATGTCTGAAGTTGGGCCAGATATTGTCCCTACATCTTGGAAGGCTCTTCTCCCTGTTTTTTCCCTCCTTCCTCAAGTGTTCTCCAAAACTGTCTCGTATGACGTGGTAAGTACTCCTAGCTAGTCATCGAAAAGCCTCCTCATCTCTTATATTAGAAGAACAATGTTCAGTAGTGATTTCCTAAATCTCAGGAGATGGTGTCAGCCATCCATGACCACATCTCCCTTCACCAGTGATTGATGTAAGAGCAGACAAATGACCAGGGAAATTGGTCAATGCAGTTGAAGAATGTTTCTCCTGGGGCCTCCCGAGGAAGATTTTTCTCTCGTGATAGACGAGAGAGAAAAACTCCCGCATTCATGCCGTTTCCTTCCACTGTGAGACTTTTCCTTGTCGCAGTATGATTGAAGTTACAGACCTTTCTCAGCTGTGAAGATAAACCTGGGAGACGTGGAGATGCTAATTTAGCACCCTCATCGTGTTGGCCAAAGTCACCCATGGCTGTGCTGCCCCCCCCACACACACACACTCAGAACTTCTCATGGCACTAAGGACAATGTCCTTATCTTTGGGGACATCAATGGCTTTCATCTTTATAGAGTTTAAACAGTGGGAGGGAGAGTTAAACCCTTAGCACAATGTAAGAGGAAATAACTAAAGGGTGACAGGCATTGTAAGGACAGAGGAAAGTGAGGGAGACTGCAAATACTGGAGCATCCTGCAGAAGGCATCATTGAAACAAAATCCTAAATGACTGGGGAGTGAGCTTCTGAGTAGCTGGAGTGTGAGGTGGGGTTCCTGGTGGCTAGGGGGAGGCCCTGCTTTGGGAGTCCAGTGTGTTTGATTGTGCGGAGACCGGCATGGCTGACCCTTCCGCCGAAATGCTGAACCACCCAGCAAGGCGGAAGCAGAGCCCTGATGCTGCTGCAGTTGATATTTCTGTTATTGTGAGTTCTTCTAACACAAGAAGCAATTCCACAGCTTTTCTGCCTCAGCCGTTAACAGGAGACTGGTCTACTGTGTGCTGTCAAAAGGTTCCTAATCATGGCCATGATCAAAAACCAAACAAGCAAAAACCTCCTTAATTGGCTTTCCATTGAATAAAATACAAACTTCCTGCCGGGCGTGGTGGCGCACGCCTTTAATCCCAGCATTTAGGAGGCAGAGGCAGGCGGATTTCTGAGTTCGAGGCCAGCCTGGTCTACAAAGTGAGTTCCAGGACAGCCAGAGCTACACAGAGAAACCCTGTCT
>NC_034599.1:90496206-90517793 GCF_900095145.1 Mus pahari
TTTGTTTGTTTGTTTTTGAGACAGGGTTTCTCTGTGTAGCCCTGGCTGTCCTGGAACTCACTCTGTAGACCAGGCTGGCCTCGAACTCAGAAATCCGCTTGCCTCTGCCTCCCTAGTGCTGGGATTAAAGGCATGCACCACCACACCCGGAAAATCCCTGGTTTCTAAAAGCCATTCTTCTCTACTCTGAGGAACCAGGGATTTCAGAAGTGGCTGACAAGAGGATGGAGACAAGGGAGATGCAAGATAAGCACTGAGCATCAATTTTGTCACGAAATATTAGCAACATGCATGGCATATGCCGAAGGGGACCCCTGAAGACACGGAGCACTGAAATATATGAAATGATGGATGAAAGCCAACTGAGCTCATTAAGAATTCATATGTAGGGGGCAGAGATATGGCTCGATGATTAAGGGAGTGTACTGCTCTTACAGAGGAGACAAGTTTGGTACCCAGGACCCACGTCGGGTAGCTCACAAATGCCTGTAACTTCTGCTCCAGAAGTTCCAACATTTCTGACCTCTGCAGCCACTGCACTCATGTGCGCATAACCTCCACTCCACATACATATACTTTAAAAGTAATAAAATAAATCATTAATAGAATTTATATCTACACAAACACACACAGAGAGGCCAGCTCTTTCTTACTGTAGAGCAGCAGTTAATAAGTACACACTTCAGTGAAGCAACATTTTGTTATCATCTCAGTTGCAGATCCAGATAAGTATGGCCAAGGGAACCAGGCATGATGATGCTCTCCACAATCACATTTTGCCTTCTGAGATGTGGACTCCACATTTAAAGCTTACATCAGACTACATCACATCCTTGCTGGAACCATCCACCACTTCTGTTTTGTTCTTGACTTCTTCTAGGATGCCATGAAGGAAAGTTTAAAGTAAACTCAAAAAGTGCAGAAAATTCTGTAAGGCTGAAAACAAAGAAATAGGAGGGACGTACTTGTAACCCCACATGGTGGAGGGTTGTTCTCTTTATCACATCAAAAGACCTCATCAGTCAATAAAATGATCAACATCTGGTAACAAATTCCACACACAATAGAGAAACATGACCTGCAACACAGAAGTGCAAGCAAAACTTTTGTCTACTGTTGCAGGATTTTCCCTGTCCAATCACATGGGAGGCTTGTGATTGGACAAGAGAAGGGAGGCGGAGTGAGGGGTTGAGGAGACAGAGAGAGGTCTCAGGAGGAGGAAGAACCAGCATGGAGATTGATGTGATGTTATCAAAAGGTTAGAATAGTTGTGTTAAAGCTTTATCATTATCATTTGGCTCTGAAATAATTGTGTTGGCATCTTGTAAATTGTGTTATTATTGATACATAAATCTGATTGGCTAATTAAGCTTTAAGAGTCTTGATTCTATCAGGTAATTAGGTGTTGAGATGGCTAACCAGGGGTGCATGGGGAGATGGCCCAGTGGGAGCCCTGTGGTCCTTGGTCTGGCCCCGCAGAGAGTTAGTGGGTTCTTTTTTTTTTTTTTTTTTAATATTTCCTGCAACAGCCTACAATATCGGGCATAGTTTAAAACTTTGGAGACTACATACCACAATGATGCTCTATGGACTCCAACTATCTCCTACATGGTTGGTATCCTAAGGCCCTTCTGAGACCCAGGCTTCTTCACTTTTGGAAATGAGCTCCTATATAATATAAAATATATATTCATTCACATTAAGTATAATTTTTGCTGATACTGAAATATTGAAGGAGTTTTTCCAGTTTCACTCTTAGAAATGGCTATCAGTAATTCTCATGATAGACTATTTAATTTATTATAAGCTATTTAATTTATAACAGTCTACTTGATTTATGATGGGCTACTGCTGAGCAGTCATGTATACTTGTGAATTCTTACACAATGAACAAAATATAACCTACAAGTTGTTTCTTAATATAATAAATGTTCTATAACTAATAACATTAAAGTGTAGAGACACTTAATTAAACATTTATTGATCTCAAATTCTTGGTTTGAGTGAAAAGCTAATGCTGTTCAGTGACTGAGCATGCTCACAGACTCCTGATAACAAACTGCCCCTGAAGAGTCACTGGTGAAAGGGCCATGCATGCATAAGCATGTCTTGGAGGATAACTGGACAATGCTCATAAAAGTTGTAAATGTTGGCATTTCTCACCAGGAAATTCCACTGAAATGAATTTATTCTATGTGTGTACTCACACATGTGCTCAAACACGTCTTTGTAAGAGAGTTCACTATCCCACTGTGGATTGTAACAACAAAAAATAAAAGATACATTGATAACCCCTTAGTAGGAAATGGGATAAGGTGATCGTGGCAATCCCTGTATTGGAGTGCTATGTGTCACATAGAAAACGTAGTGTCTCTGTAACCATGGTGATGTAGAAGTCAGCACGTCTATCAAATTCAAGAAACTAAACTAAACACCGTATGTGGAATCCCAAACCCTTTTCCTGCACAGGACAGATTTGTTTATTTAAAAAAACAGCTATACACTTTTTTCTATGTGCTCGTGTTTGTGAAATAGTTCTATAGTTCTACACCGGAAACCTCAATAGCAGTGGTCTGTGGGGTGAAACAGAGAACATGAAGGAGAGGTCAATGAGCACTCTTTGAATTAAATCTATGAATTATTCTCACAATAATTTAATCAAGAATCATGGGGCAAAGGAAGATGAAGTAGTGGAGGGGGCTGGAGAAGGTGGCTCGGCAGTTAGGAGCGATGGCTGTCCTTGCACAGGGCCCAAGTTTGGTTCCCAGCACCCATGTCAGCTGTCCCATGACACTAGATCCAGGAACTCTGACATTCTTCCCTAGCTTTCAGGGGCAAGCCCTTCATAGAGACATAGATAAAAATAAAAACAAACTTTAGAAATACAGCGGGCAAATAACAAGTGTCGCTAAACCAGTATGTCTACATGAGAGACAGTGCGGAGATAAAAAGGGTGACAATGATTATGGAAGGGGAAGTAACCAGTTAGGCGTTTTGGTAGTTGATATGCCTGTGCTTCATGTCATGAATTTAAAAGTTATGGAGCAAAATAAAGAGAAAGTATCAACATTTTTAAGGGCACACGCCAAGATTTCAGCACCACCCACCTCTTATTATTATTATTATTTTTATCAAAGTACATGTTATGAAAGAGTTCCTGATGATGTATGGTCCTGGGGGAGCAAGACCAGGAGGACTGGTGATCTGGGTCAGAACCAGGAAGCTTATAAAATGATTGAGACAAAAATGATGTCACCGAGTCTGGAATTTAACTTCTGAGAAAACAAAAAAACAAACAAAAAAAAATAGCAAGATCTCGTCCACACTATTAGCAATGTTGATCTGGCGATAGCTATAAAATGACCTGAAGAATACACAGGTTTTTTTTTTTTTCTTTTTAATTTTTTTACATTTTTTTATTTATTGTGATGCACACGTGCACAAGTGCCCTCTGGAGATTGGATTTAGGTCATAGGCTTAGCAGCAGCTGTCTTTATCCACAGAGCAATGCCACTGGCCAATGCATGCATGTTCACCGAGACAGAATACACAATACAGTATATACACAGAATACAGTAAATTTAAATACATCAAAATCACACAGGTCAACCTATTGACTTTTAATTCTATCTCCAAAGAGCAGAATATACACTCTTCCTAAATGGACATGGAAAGCGAAAGTAGGCCATACACCGAATCAGGAGGCTAATCCAAGCTTGTTTAAAAGAAGCTACAGGAGACAAAGTCAAATCAAGAGAGAGAGAGAGAGAGAGAGAGAGAGAGAGAGAGAGAGAGAATATTAAACTAGAAATCACGAACTGAAGGATGCCTGAGGCGTGTACTATTTGGAAGTTATACAACAAAGCTCTTAATAACTCACAAATTAAAGAAACAATCTTTAATTTTAAATAAGAAATAGAATAAAATTAAATAAGAAATAGAATACTACAAATTAGTGGACATGGAAAAAACAAAAAATATAAATTAATTAAATGCTAGCTTTTTTTTTTTTTTAAAGAAAAATAAAATTGTTTAAATTCTGGCCAAATAATCAAGAAAAATTCACTCTCGTTAACAAAAGAATAAATGTTAATTAACGAGACTTATAAGCATTATCAGGATGGTAACAGAAAACCTTTTATCTTACTGTTAGGTTCTGAACAAGAAACGTGTGTGATTTTTTGTTTTTCCTGAAAGAACGGAGGGCTATCAACCCGATAAGGCACCCACAACGGAAACATGATACAACCCCAATCTTGCGTAGTGACCCAGTGAGCTTCTTGGGTTCCATACAGGACTACAGCGAGAGGCTGGTTACAGGATGTGACGTCAGTGGTAGCTGCATCGTAGAAAGGTCCACCCAGCATGGCTGATGACAGTCAGAGGATGCATCCCTCGGGCTCCCTCTGAACAACTGAACTCAGCGTCCCTCTGCAGCAATTGTAACATGCGCAACTTGTGAAGCTTGTAACTTCCCTTAGCTTCTGAGGCTTGTAAGTTTTGTTATCTGGGTGAACCTCCTGAGTCTCCCTCTGGGAGAGAATGTTTAATTTGGGGAAAACAGCCGGGCAGTGGTGGCGCAAGCCTTTAATCTGGAGGCAGAGGCAGGCGGATTCCTGAGTTCGAGGCCAGCCTGGTCTACACAAAGAAACTCTGTCTTGCAAAACCATATAAAAAAATAAACACTGGGTGGTGGTGGCGCATGCCTTTAATCCCAGCACTTGGGAGGCAGAGGTAGGTAGATTTCTGAGTTCGAGGCCAGCCTGGTCTACAGAGTGAGTTCCAGGACAGCCAGGGCTACACAGAGAAACCCTGTCTCGAAAAACCAATAAATAAATAAATAAATAAATAAATAAATAAATAAATAAAAATTTGGGGTGATAACAAGTTACACAACACCCCTACAGACTTGTATGTTGAAAACTTGGCCCCCACTTGTAGAGCATTAAGAAAGGTGCTGGAACTTTGGGGAGGTGGAGCCTAGCTGGAGGAAACAGCTTCGGAGGCACCGCCTTGGGGGTCCTATCTTGCTCTGGGCCTGCCCGCCCGTCTGCCTGCTCGTCCATGTCCATCTGTCTGTCTGTGTTTAGCTGCTATGAGGCTCTGCTCCACCCTAGCCTTCTACCAAGATGAAAGATCCCACGATCCCCACGGACCAAAAACAATGGAGACAGAAACCCAGAAACCGGGACTGAAAGCTTTGAAACTGTGAGCCAAAATAAATCTTTCCTCCTCTCAAGTGTTCTTCTCAGGCAATTGTCGCAGTGGTGAAAAGTTAACACATGACCCTGTACACAGCTTTGGGAACAGCTTTGTGTATTTGATAATGCAGAAGAAATGGGAAAATGCCTTGAAAGATACCAATGTGCACAACTCCATCCGTAGGAAGCAGACATCCCAAGAAACTGTCTGGAAAAAAATTTAAATTCTGAGTTAAAAATATTTCCACAAAATGTTTCCAGTCCCAGATGGCTGTACTTGTGTTTTCTACTAAGCCTTTGTGGAGAAAATAACGCACGGTCTACATAGACTCCTCTGGAAAACAGAAAAGGAAGGAAGGCCTCTGAAAGCCGGAGATACCGTAAGAAAAGACAGACTGTTGTGAACACAGACGCAAATATCCTTTTTTTTTTGAAAATCTTTTTTTTTTCGAGACAGGGTTTCTCTGTATAACCCTGGCTGTCCTGGAACTCACTTTGTAGACCAAGCTGGCCTTGAACTCAGAAATCCGCCTGCCTTTGCCTCCCGGGTGCTGGGATTAAAGGAGTGGCCACCATGCCCAGTGCAAAAATCCTTTTTAAAATTAGCAGATTAGGGGCTGGAGGGATGGCTCAGCAGTTGCGCGCATCTGTTGCTCCTGCGAAGGATTCGGGTTTTGTTCCCAGCACCCACACTCATCTGTAACTCCAGCCCCAGGGGGGCCCAACACCCTCTTCCAGCCTCTGTGGGCACCAGGCACTCATGTGGCTCACAGACACACATGCAGGCAAAGCATTCCTGTATTTAAAATTAAAACAATCTTTTAAATTAGAAAACTTTTTAAAGTGTATTTAAAAAAAAATAGTAGTACAATAAGACCAAGTAAGATTTATGCCAAAGAGCTGGGCATAGTGGCTCATGCCTTTAATTTCAGCACCTGGGAGGCAGAGGCAGGAGAATCGCTTAGAAGCTAGCCAGGCCTACATAGGGAGACACTGTCTCTGGAAAAACTAACAAAAAAAGACTTATACCAGAAATGCAAATTGAGTCACCATCAAGGTTCAGAAATCAAGCAGTGTAATTCAGAATACCAACACACTAAAAAAGAACTCTTGTTTATCAAGGAAAAACATTTAATAAAATTTATTTCCCACTTAATGATTTGTAAAAACCTCTCAGAAAAAAAAAAACAAGAATAAAAGTAAACAAATGCAAAATTCCCCACCTGATAAGATAAATGACACCTTCTAAAATATTTTAAATCCACTCACAATGCAGATGAGAGACTGCAGGATCCCTCCAGGGAATGGGAAGAGCGGAGTTCAGTCTTGGCATACCTACTCAGTACTATACTAGAGATACTCATAAGTATAGTCAGACTCTGTGTGTGTGTGTGTGTGTGTGTGTGTGTGTGTGTGTGTGTGTGTGTGTGAATGTATTTCTGTGTATGTGCATATATTTATGTGTATGTGGGTATATATATATGTGTATATGTTTGTGTGTATATATGTGTGTATATGTATGCGTGTGTGTTTGTGCATATGTTTGTATATGCATATGTTTGTGTCTATGTGTTTCTATGTGTGTGTATATGTTTGTGTGTATGTATATGTATGTATATGTGTGTGTATATGTATGTGCACGTATATGTTTATGTGTATATATATGTGTGTATATATGTTTATGTGCATGTCTATGGGTGTATGTGTGTGTGTGCTTCTGTCTTCAGGGTTCCGGACATTCCTCTCTCACCTCTTCACTCTCATTTCCTCCTCTTCTCTGTGGCCTGTTTTTCTCTTTACTGTGAATGAAGCTGTCTGCCTCACAGGGCTGTCAATGGCAATCAAATGTATGAAGTCTGCAGCAATCTTCTACAAAGCGCTCATTTGATTTCTTTCTTGGTGAAGGCAAATTTGCTTAATGATTTTTGTGTCTTTCGTCACTCATTTGGCCTTGAGACAGTAAAGCCTGAGTGTTCAAAGTCATATATGCATATAAATACACATGGAAAACTATGGCTTGCAGTATTTTAAACCAGCCTTTCCTCTCATTTGTTTCCATTTCCTTTCCTCCCCTCCTCCTCCTTGTCCCTGCCCATAACCACACACCCCACTCCACAAGTTCTCCCTGTACAGAGAGCCTAATCCTGTCACTGCAAGAGTCAAGGAAATTCCTTAATGAATATCCCTAATCACAATGTATAATTGATGCCCATCAGGGAACACACAGACAAGCTGAAAAGAGACAGAATGAGCTGTATGTGAAACATAGACACACACACACACACACACACACACACCACACACACACACACACGATTCTGTCAGGTCAGTCCCCACACATGGTCAGAACTACCCTGTGAGGAACCATTGCCACTCTGAGCTCAAAAGCAAGGGAGGGCAAGCCCAGGCCACTATGGCAACCCCTGTCCTTCTGTCTCCCACGTCCCTTTCCATGTGAGCCCATCTGGGCTTGGCTCTGAGTGAGAGAGGCCACAGGCACATACAAAGCCGGAGCATCCTGGACATTGTTTTTGAAGGAGGCCCTGCACAGCCCCCAGGCTGGCAGAGGTGGAGCAAGGCTAAACTCATGTGGCAGCTGGCCTTGGCTCGCAGGACAGATGGTGAACAAAACGTACACACACAAAGGGGGCGAGCCACATAGCTCAATTCCCACGGGGAGTCCTGCCTTGCTGCCCTCAGAGGCACATGGTATCCTGGAAGCAATGGAATACAAAAGGGAGGGGAAATGTCCATTTGTGGAAAAATCCAATTTCTTCATTTAAATGCCATAGCCAAAACTTCTCCCACCCCCACCTGGTTATAGATGTGGAAACTGGCTTACGGGAATGCTTAACCCACTCAGGATTGAAACCAGGAAGTCTGCTTCCCAAACCCTACATGCTCGATCTAATTCACCAGATTATTTCTGGATGGTGAATGTTAAACTCATGGCTTCTTGTATACACTGTAGATTCGAAGAAAGGCATAATGCAAAAAGTTTCTTACCCTGTGATATCAAAAGTGGAGACAAGTGAAGCCAGATGCCAGACTACTTGACTAAACTCAGTCACATCAGAATAGAAAAAAAATTTAAAGATTTGTTTATTTTATGTATGTGAGTACACTGTCACTGTCTTCAGACACACCAGAAGAGGGCATCAAATCTGATTACAGATGATTGTGAGTCACCATGTGGTTGTTGGAAATTGAACTCAGGACCTTGAAAGAGCAGTCAGTGCTCTTAACTGCTGAGCCATCTCTCCAGCACTGAAATATTTTTTACATGCTAAAAAAAAAAAAAAAAAAAAAAAAAAATTTTTTTTAAAGGGTTTTGACTGAACCACAGCTAACTTGCCAGGCCCACTGGGTGAATTCGATAAACACTTTATGGTGACCTACACAATTTCCATGTAGCAGAATACATCAGCCTCCTAGTTTTATTGTTACAATTATTATTGCCAGTTCTAGGGCTACCTGACGCCAGGGTGGGGAGAAGATGGTGATGTACCATGACTGTTACAATGCACACATATGAAGGCTTTCGGGGACTCTGAAGTCTGAGGTCTGTGTCCACACAAAAAGAAGGGATGTAATTCACCAGAGAGGATGGAAGAACAGCTTCCTTCATCCCAGGTTTGAGTGACAGGAACTTGATAGATCACACTGAGACCTCAAGTAGGCCAAGGCATCTTCATTTACAGATGGGGAAGTGGAGGACAGGTCACAGTGAAGAGATAGAGGGGCATCACGTGTTCTCTTTGCCTAGGATCAAGTCCCTCCCCTTGGGTAGCAACGGTGAGCTGCTGCCGGGCCCCACTCAGCCTGCTGTGATTTAGGGGAAGCTGTGTAGCTCTAGGGATGGAGGACTGACCAAGCTGCCCCCTCACAGCTTTCAATTCCTGGATCACAGAGGTATGGTTTGACGCAAGTCAGCGGAGGAAAAGGGGATTCTGGGACTGATCATATTGGGAGAGGGGAGACCCTCTTGGCTGGAATCGGAAAAAAAAAAAAAAAAAAAAAAGAAGACAGAGAGGTAGTGGACTTCCAGAGGTCAGGCTTCCTGATGAAAAACCTCAGAGACCAGGGGCCGAGAGATCAATCACGTCAGTTGCATAATTGTTCAGCAGTCCAGTTTGGGGTTAACTCATCAGCTCTCTTTTTCTACCATCTTTCTATTACTGTCCATTACTTTCCAGAACCTCCTTCTGTGCTTTGTAACCTCAAGTCAGGTGGGAGGGCTGATCGTATTCCTCAGGCAAGGCCCTTGACCGAGGAAGGCCTTGGAGGGGTTGAGCACAGGTGTACACACAGGCAACTTCCCACCGCACTGGCAGGAGGGTGTGCCCTAACTATCCGATGCTCTTCTGCTTTTTCCTTCAGCCTCCTCTCACTGGCTGTTTCTGCTGGAGCATTTTAAAGTGAACTTAGACATATCACATCATTGTACCTCCAACAAAAACTTAAAAACAAAACAAAACAAACAAACAAACAAACAAAAAAAAAACCAGCAAGGTTGGCTTAACAACATCAGGTGACCTGCCAGTGCGAACAGGGGAACTTCTCCATGGTCCCACCTCTAGGTGAAGAGCTGCAGGTGGGTGGCCAGTGCCTGCTGGGAGAGCGAGAAGCGGTTCCCTCCAGAGGTGTCTCACATACAGGTGGTCCAATCCCGAGCTGCCAGCCCTGAACACATGGATATGAGCAACACTAACTATATGCAGTAGGTTGTATATCATCATAATAAAGAAGATAACAGGAATTTGGAATTTGAAGGGAGAGGGCACACAAGGGATTTCAGGGTGGGGGATGGTGGTACAGATGTGTTACTCATGTGAGGGTCTCAATAAGATAGAACTTAGATAACTATATTTAAAAATTAAGAACATTAGAAAATGTCACTATTGTCCTCCCAGTGATGGTGATTAAAGTCTTCCACTGTCTTTCCCAGGTTCACAATTTCCCCTTTGTCTTCTTCTTCTTCTTTTTTTTTTTTTTTAAAGATTTATTTATTTATTATATGTAAGTATACTGTAGCTATCTTCAGACACACCAGAAGAGGGAGTCATATCTCGTTGTGGATGGTTGTGAGCCACCGTGTGGTTGCTGGGATTTGAACTCAGGACCTTTGGAAGAGCAGTCGGGTGCTCTTACCCGCTGAGCCATCTCACCAGCCCCCCCCCCTTTGTCTTCTTAAGTGTCTTTCTGCTATTGGCTTTTCTAAATGAGAATCCTTGGTCTCTTGTACTCGGCTTAGCTGTCTTTGGCACCTCCCACATCATCTGAATCTGCACCCACACTCAGTTCTACATCTCGCCCCACCCCATCTATAGACTGAAGAAACCCCATTTCACCTGCAGATGCTCCAGCCCCCGGGACCTGAAGAACTGTGACCCCACACCGTTTCCTAATATGTCCTTTCACACCTGCAAAGCGGAGGGATGGTGGGGAGGCTCAGTTTCCCAGGTTAAAGTACTGCTTCCCCAGGCCGCTGGGTAGTTTCTGTGGCCTCTCACCTAGAAGCACGTGATGGCAGGGCAATGCGCTTTTCCAGTGTTAAGGCTGGTTAAAGCTCAAGGCTTCGATCGTCTGGATTTATCCATCACTGCGTGACCTCGGCTTGCTTCAGACCATGAATGGCTGTGGCTCAGAGCCATGATGGCCTCGGGATTTGCAAAAAGTGGGGACCCAGGGAGTTCTGATTCAACCATTTATTAGCTATGATTATCCTACAGAGGTAAAATAACCATCAATTATTTGATTCCTTTGGAATACAGTCTACCCAGTGAAGTCAGAATAAACACTTCGATCCTTTCATTTACCTTTTCAACATGACCTTTCAACATTAAATGAGAAAACCAGAGTAAGTGTTCACTGTCATTTTACAGCATGTTAACACTGGAGGTCAGAGGAGACGGCTCAGTAAGTAAATTGCTTCCTGAACAACCGTGAGGACCCAAGCTCAAGTCTTCAGCACCCACTTAAAGAATCAGATTCATCCGTGTGCACCTGTAATCTCTGCGAGGGAGGCAGACGGGGTCCCTGGGCTTTTGGCCAGATAATCCTGCCGAATCGGTGAACTCCAGGGATTTAGTGAAGGACCCTACCTCAAAAAATAAGGTGGAGTTCTTTATAAATTTTGGGTATTAGTCCCCTGTCAGATGCAGGGTTGGTAAAGATCCTTTCCCAGTCTTGGGGATCTCAAAGATTGAACCACTAACTAAAGAACATACACAGACTGGACCTGGGTCTCTCCGCACCCACGTAGCAGATATACAGCTTGGTCTTCGGGTGGGTCCTGAACAACTGGAGGGGGGGGCTATCCCCAAAGCTGCTGCCTGTACGTGGGATATATGGGACATGTTCTTCTAGCTGGGCTGCCTTGTCTGGCCTCAGTGGGAGAGGAAGTGCCTAGCCTCATAGAGACTTGATATGCCAGGGTAGGGGGGATACCCAGCTCAGAGAAGAAAGGGAAGAGGGTGGGGGTAAGGCTTGTGGGAGGGAGTGTCTGGGAGGTGGGCAGTGATAGGGATGTAAAGTGAATACGTAAAAGACAAATAATATAAAAAAGAGAAATAGGTGGAAAGCAATAGAGGAAGACACCTGATGCTGGCCTCTGGCCTCCGTACACACAAGTATACCCCGTATACACACGTGACACACACTACACACAAGGCAAGCTAAAAACAAAGTGTCTGAAAACCCTATGTTCCCATATATTTTGGTCATTATTGTTTGTGATGCAGAAGCCACTTTGTCTTTGGCCATCAGAAGTGTTGCCCTTCTAGTTGGCCTTCCAGTATGTCCCGTCTATCGGCTCTGGTTTTCTGTGCTCTCTGGATGTGAGCTATCCCAAACTCATCTTGTATATAGAAGGTCCTGCCCTAGCCCGGGATCCCGTCGGCCATGTTTCCCAGGAGCCCTGGTTTCTCTGGATGTAAATGGTGCTTGAGGGAGAAAAGTCCCTTAAAAAGCATGTGGTGTGGACGGGAAGGGGATGAGAAGCTCACTTGGAGCTTTACTTGTCTACGGGAGGCAGATGCTGCAAGGGACCACGCTCAAGAGTTTGGCCGCTGGCTGCCCCTGCCGGAAAGGATCGCAGAGAAGAGCCCAGAAAAACCAAACCCAGCTGTCTCCGCATCCTTCCCGCAGAGTTGGGGGCCAAGAGCTGACAGGTGTGAGGCGGGTGTTTTCCTTGAGCCTAGCTTCCTCTGTTCACTGAACTGTGTGGGGAACAGTGCGCCGGGCTTCCTGACGGAGGGCCCAGCACTGCTTATTGTTAAGTGTGTAACGGGGCAGGAGGAGGTGAATCTAGTCAGGGCTTTGGCAGGGCTCTCCTTTAAAGTTCATGGTGACTCCAGGGAGTAGGTTCTATTTCTGTCTTTCGTGTACAGATAAGAAAAGGATAGCTCAGAGGCTGTCACTTGGCTCGGGTCAGCACACAGTGGGTGGAGGGGCCACAATTAGATGGGATGTCTCTTGAGTGGCACAGACTTTGTTCTTTGAAAGGTCATCAGCTCTCCGTCCTGGGAGGAAGGCATTTCTCCATTATCGACATTCTGAACAGGTCACTGCAATCACTAAATGCCATGCCAATGTCCCTGCTTCCTTTTTTTAATCATTCCTGAGTTCATCCCATAGAACAATGCACTTCAGCTGCAAGATGGCTTTTCCCAGTCTCTTTTAACAGTAGGCGGGGCAAAGGGATGAACAGCAGCTGTTGGATGGGGCTTCTGGGTAAGCTCCTTAGCAAGGGACAGACAGCTGCAAGGTACCCCATTGCCCTCCTGCCATTCCTAGCTTCCTGTGCAGCCTGTGATGACTAAGCCCTGCGGGCCAGTGTCATCTTGGACCCAGCCTTGAAAATGAAAGCTTGACATTAAAGATAAGGGAACAGAGGCATAAAAGGAGCCTGGGTCCCCAGCGACTGCCGGAACCGCTGTGCCAGCTGCAATCACTTTTCCTTGGATTTCACTTATGAGAAAGAGAAACAGAACTCCGTCTTGTTTAAACCACTTATTAGGGTACTTCGCTGCAGGGCGATAAGCATCAGAAGCAGGGCTAGAGACACTTCTCGGCAGACAGATTGCACGAAGCTCTGGTTTGACCCCAATGCCACGTAAAGCAGGCATGTTGATGCACGCCTGTAATCCAAGAGCTTCGGAGGTGGATGGAGGAAGTTCGGAAGTTCAAGGTCATCGTGGGCTACGTAGAGACTTTGAGACCAGCCTGGGAAGGCTGTCTGGGGTGGGAGTGGAGGCAGAAAACAAAACAAAACAAAATAAAACAAAACAAAAAAACAACAAAAACAAACAAACAAAACAACAGGCAAAGTAGAGAATCTCGACCCTCCCAGATTTTTAGCCTTCCTGATAAAATCTCCCCTTTCATAAAAAATATTTTGTAGGGTTCTCTTTAATCATCTTGGAATAAAATTACGCACAGTATACTCAAATCCACACGCAGATGCCCCTCGACCTAAAATGGGGTTCTATTCTGATAAACCCACCAAAATTCCATAAGTGGAATGCACTTAACACACCCAGTGTTGCGGACATCAAAGCCCCCCCCCACCTCACCCCCAGCACATGAGTGGCAGAGCAGTTTACTCTCATGACGGGTGGCTGGCTGTGGGCTCGGCTCCCTGCCTCTTCCAGCTCTGCCACAGCACACTATCACAGCTCTTACTGCCTAGCCACGGTAAGAACCCAGAATGCAAAATCTGCTGTGCTGTTTCTATTGAAAAGGTGTGGCTTTTATACCATCGTCAAAAATCCCCAGTCTTATCAGGAGTGGTGGTACACATCCTAGCACCTAGGAGACTGAGCCAAGAGTTTGAAGACGTTGTGGGTTACATGGTGAATCTGAGGTCAACTAAACTACATACTAAGCTCTAGACCAAACACAGGCATATTACCTTGTCTCAAAACTAACAACAGCAAAATCATAGGTCATGATATTTTTAAGTCAAGGTGCATCTGTAATACTATCATTGTACCATATGGGAGAAATGGAGAAGAGTCATTTGTGGTAATGTAATGCCCAGAATTAACCTGTAAGCCCCATCTGCCCAAGGACCAGGTAACTTCCTGGAATGCTGGGAGTTGTAGTTATTGGAAAATAGCAAAGCCTCATGGGAAAGTAGGGTGTCCCTTGTAGCACGTCTCAGGCCATTCAGCTGGGAAATTCCAGAGAATGGTCCTGACCAAAGTCCATCTCTTGGTCAGTATTTAATATTTAATAAGACTTGCTTCAAATTTGGCCCAAAATGGTGGGGTTGGTTTTTCTCTGGAGAATATCAGAATTAACAGTAATATGTACTTCAGTGTGTGAATGTTTGGGTACCACTGGGCCAGCTGCCGGAGCGTAGCAGTCAGATGCCAAGACTTAGGCAAACTCACCCCATGTAGGGCTCCTCCATCTCAGGAATGAGTTATTTTTCCTTCAGATCCAGAGCTAGTATTGCTATAGGTTTTGTGACTTTCTGAAATGATAAATGTACCTCAGAAAACTTCAGTCTAATAAGACCAACTGCAGTGATTTATGCTATGGAGCTACATCTTTAGAAAACACGTCACGGATTAGAAACTCACAGAAATTTCTTCCATGTATATAGTGAACAGAGAGGTGTCCATCGAGGTGGAGTCTGGGGGGATGCTAAAACTCCTGCTGGGTATGAGGCAGGTCAGCACTGCCCTGTCCTTGATGGACGTCCCTGATGGATGACAACTCTCTGATGTCACGCATCTCTGAAGCCTGCAGAACAAGCTCACAACAAGAGGTGTGTCTTCTCCTCCTCGATGCCTTGTGACCTGGATCCCAGCAGTGGCTTTAGGATCTGTCATCTCTGCGTCCCCATTTGTCAGCTGAAGAAGGAGACACTGGGAACTTGCTGGTGCTTGAACAGTTGTGTTTTGAGCTGCTGAACAATTTAAACCCCAGATCTCTAAACGATCTAGCACAGAATAAATACCATAATCATTAACACAATGTCTGTTTTATCCTGAGACACAGGCAGTGCTAGGCACAGCTAGCCAGTGCTAACACATTTTTCTCATAAGATTCATCAATTAGATAATGTCAAAATCACAGTCTAATGAGGCTTTGCTGAGGGAAAATGCCTGTCTTTTGGCATATGTACACCAGCAACTGCTCAGCCTGTGACATGGTTTGGAGCTGCAGGCACCTTGTGTACATGGGCAGCTCTTACTTCAGGGCCCCAGGAGTGCAGGCTCGAGCAGAAGCAGTATGCCTAGCAACTGCGTTGTTCCTGTCAGAGCTCTGACTGACCCCATCCCCTCCCTCTCCCTCCCTCCCTCCTTCCCTCCTTCCCTCCCTCCCTCCTTCCCTCCCTCCCTCCCTCCCTCCCTCCCTCCCTCCCTTCCTTCCTTCCTTCCTTCCTTTGCAAGAAAGGGTTTCTCTGTGTAGCCCTGGCTTTCCTGGAACTCACTTTGCAGACCAAGCTGGCTCTGAAACTCAGAGATCCACCTGTCCCTGCCTCCTGAGTGCTGGAGAATTCAAGGTGTGCCCAGCTCATCCTTATCTTTCAACATGGCCTGGGTCATGCAGAACTTTTGACAGGTGAACTTATTATACATTGTGGTTTTTTCCCCCTTGTCCATAGATGCCAAATATGCAATTAACTGACTTAAATGGTTTCTCATTTTGTGTGTGTGTGTGTGTGTGTGTGTGTGTGTGTGTGTATTTCATTTTCCAATCTAGAAAAATGCTTTCTTTACCCATTATTCCCTTTCCAAAGCTGGTTGTATTTTGTTTCTCAAAACCAGAATGGCTGAGAGCACAGGAAGATTGGCTTTGAAGGAAGCTACATCACATGCTCTTCTCCACTCGGGGCCAGGAAGGATGCTGTAGTCTGGCTCTCCCTCTGTACCTCAAGCCTTTGCATCGTGCTTATCGAGCATATGCTCTGAGCAGTCCTGTGGTTCCCATCATCTAGTTTTATAGTAGGGGAAACAGAAAATAACCTCCTCACGTTTCCAGAGGTGACAGACACTGGGTTTGAAGAAGACATGTTGGAACTGGGAAACCATGTGATCCAAGACATCAGTGGGTTAGTGGCTGTTTGAATGACTTTGTCCCCTTCCACATTTCACATAGGGACACAGAGTGCACTGCCTTGTTGAGTATAGTAATGTGCTGGGTGCCATGGGCCAGACTTCCTGTCCTTGGTATCTGTCCCATTTCCTAAGTATAGAACTCCAGCACATTGTAAATCCAGACTCTTCCTCAAAATGGCACACTTGCTAGAGCTGGCGCTCTCCTGGGTATAGTGAGAGTACAGTTTGGTGGTATTTCACCATATGCACCTCAGAGTTCTGGAACAAAGTTCCAAATGCCGGCCAGCTCTGCATGGACAGCTCTAATCAGCAGACACTTGCTGACCATAACAAAAGGGATAAAAAAGAAAATAATGACTGCATTCTCTGCTTCCCCGGGCTGTGAACAGTCTCAGGTAGTGATGGTAAGGGGGGGGCTGGGATGGCTACTGAAGGCCTGGCTCTTCTCTTCTGTCCCACCTGCCTTCAACTGAAACCCCCAGGGAACGAAGAGGAAATTGCACCAATAAACACAATATTACTTTAAATCCTTGGTTTCCTGAGTGACATGGCACAGTATTCTGCTAATGCTGCTCAAGTCCGAGTGACATCCCATCCCAGGAAAAAGGGAGGTGAAGCAGGTACTTGTCTGAGTTGCAATTAGATAAGAATTAAATTGCTTTTAAAGATACAGTGTTCGATGTTTTGTAGAGCCCTGTTCTGAGAACTGGGGAATCTGGGACTACTGCTACTTCCCACACTACAATCTCATTCTAGCTGAATTAGAACATTCATTCATAAACTGGTGAGTATGCCATGCAAATCTGGATCTATTCAACAGTGCTAATAGTGTGGGGTCTTGCTCATTGGTTTGTTTTGTGATGCAAGGTCTCACACTGCAGTGAAGGCCAGCCTGAAGCTCAGTATGCACCCCCTGGCTGCCCTCAAACCTGTGGCAATCTTTTATAAGTATTGGGGTTACAGGCATGAGCTACCACACCAGCTTAATAGAATGATACCACTGGGTAAATGCCTAATGGTAAACATTTTTATTCCAACTACATTTAATTGGCCTTTACTACAGAAGACTGCAATTCCCTATTTCCGTTGTGTTTCAGTGACTATAACTCATCAGACTTCTGAGATCAATGCACGATGCTGTCCCCAGGTTCTGCAGGCTCCTGGTGCCTGATCCTGAGGGCAGGAAGAAATCTACTAGAAGACCAGATGGCTGCTCCAAACCCCACAGCAGGTCCTGGTACCCCCTAGAGACATTGAGAGGGAATGGTACCTCTCTCAGGCCAGGTTCTAAAGCCAGGAAAACTAGGACCAAGGTGGGGCATTGGGACGGACATTGGGATGGACATCAGACATCAGGACGGACATCGGGAAGGGCATCGGGATGAGCATCAGGACGGACATTGGGACGGACATCGGGATGGGCATCGGGATGGACATCGGGACAGACATCAGGGTGGCCATAGGGGCAGACATCAGGATGGACATCGGGACGGACAGCTTTCTCTGAATCATTTTTCATTATATTAAAAAACAAAACTAAGATGCCCTGGTAATTCTTTTCTTTTCTTTTTTTCTTTTTTTATTTATTGTATGTAAGTACACTGTAGCTGTCTTCAGACACTCCAGAAGAGGGAGTCAGATCTTGTTAAGGATGGTTGTGAGCCACCATGTGGTTGCTGGGATTTGAACTCTGCACCTTTGGAAGAGCAGTCGGGTGCTCTTACCCACTGAGCCATCTCACCAGCCCCGGTAATTATTTTCTAATTGCTTCAGTTATTACCAACTCTTCAAATACCTTATGATAGTACCACCGAGATGTCTAGAGAACAAAGCCCTTTCCCTAGAAGCCTGAAAACATGACTTTGATTCTTGGGACCCAAAAAGAACTGAAAGTCGACACCTGACTGTCACACATGCTATGGCACACGTGCTTGTGCACACACCACATGCATGTAGATATACACATGTGGACAATAAATAAAATTAGAAATAAAAAATAGCCGGTAATATGCTTTTCCTGTGGTATTTCCTCACTCTGGAACGTCAGTGTAAGCATACAGACAAAATAAGACTGTAAGTGTGGGTCACTCTACACAAGAGCTAGCCTGTGCTCTAGAAAATATCAGTGTCTCAAATGAAAGATTGAAAGGGTTCTTGAAGAAGGGTAAAGAGATGTGATAGCTATATGGGATCGTGAACCGGTCCTTTCACGACAGGCACAACTGAATACGTGTTGAATGGGATAACTACTACCTGATACCGGTTTCCCTGAACTAGATCATTACTGCCTTGTGATTGTCTGAAAGAATGTGCTGATCCCTAGGAAATGATCAAAAACAAAACAAACCAAAAACAAAAACAACAAACAAACAAACAAAAACGTAGAAGGAAACTGGGTAAAAACACACAAGTCTGAGTAAAAAATGACCTGCACACTCAACGTAAGCTTATCCTTGTCTAGCTTATAAATGAATGAGACTCAGAGTATGGTTACTCAGTTTGGCCTTGACAATTATTGGGGATCACCCCTAATCTACTTTTCTTTTTCTTTTCTTTTTTTTAAACAAACAGTGAATCTTTTTTTCTTTTTTAAGATTTATTTATTATGTGTAAGTACACTGTTACTGTCTTCAGACACACCAGAAGAGGGCATCAGGTCTCATTATAGGTGGTTGTGAACCACCATGTAGTTGTTGGGATTTGAACTCAGGATCTTCAGAAGAGCAGTCAGTGCTCTTTACTGCTGAGCCATCTCTCCAGCCCCCTAGTCTACTTTTCTAACTGCTGGCCTGGCTATATCCCCGGTGGTGGACCCCAGATATTTGCTGTTTCTCCTGGCCATGGGTTCATGGTCCATCTCCCCTCATGGCTGCTTCCTCTTCTCTCCCTGTCCTATCTTCTCTCTCCCATCTCTGCAACCCCAATCAGGTGACTCCAAACCCACCCACCTCTAGTCACCCCCACCCCTGTAATTGGTTGTAGCCATTTTTATCTAACCAATAGTTGTAAATTAAGGAACGAGGTTTGCACAACAAAAGCTGGTAACTGTGAGAATTCACTCCTAGGCAACTAGACCTTCCTGTGAGAGACCAAATCTTTTAAATTCAGACTCCATTTTAGTGAAGCTGACCTAAGTTTAAACTCAGGTAAACTAACAGGCCAATACCTAGTTTCCTCGTTGCCCCCCAACAAAACCCAAACCTAGCTCCAGTCTCTAGGCTTACCCCGCCCCCAACAAGACCTGCGTCTCCAGGTTACACGCCCTAACAAGATAAGCATCTCCAGGTTATTCCCACAACAATCTGCACCCCAGGTTATAAGTCCATCTCCTGCATAACGACCACCAATGCAGGGGGAAATGAAGTTTATGATATGACTTCCGGCACAGCCAATTATGTTAAAGGCCACAACAGCTTTTCAATTAGATGTTTGCACACTTACACCCCACTTGCTGCTTACTATAAAGCCTTGCCCTGATAGATATTCAGGGATCCCTACCACCAAAATCATCCTGCGTGACAGCAGTGCATTAGAGGGGCCCCATGCTAGCTTGAATACAGACCCTGTTGTGAGTTGCATTACACCCTGCTGTGAGCTGCATTAGACCCTGCTGTGAGCTGCAGTAGATCCTGCTGTGAGCTGCATTACAACCTGCTGTGAGCTGCAGCAGACCCTGCTGTGAGCTGCAGCAGACCCTGCTGCATTAGATCTGTAGTTTTGAGGATCACTACTCTTCCCTGGCACTACAGGATTTTCGTTCTTTTAAAATAGAAAGTAATTATTTTTAAAGATATATAGCTATTCCAGTTATCCATTTTTTGGAGGGCAAACTGGTTGTTGATACTTTTCAAGAAATTGTCCCATTTCATGTAATTGTAAAAACAACAACAACAACAACAAAAAACAAAACAAAAAAAGTAACATCCAGCCAGGCTTGGGATTCCCTTATTATCCTTTTAAATCCATGCAGAATCAATCAGTAACAATGCCATTCCTCTCATTTCTGGTTTTGGTAATTTGGCCTCCTCAAGGTTGCTGTTGCTTTCTTCTCTTCTTTCTCCTCCTCTTCCCACACCCTGCCCCCCCTTGCTGCTTACTATAAAGTCTTGTCCCAATAGACATTCGGGGCTCATCATCAAAACTGTGTTGTGACACATGTGTGCTAAGGGGCCCAAGCTAGCTTGAATTAAAAGGTGATTGCATCGGATTGGCTCCTGGCTGTGTGTGTGTGTGTGTGTGTGTGTGTGTGTGTGTGTGTGTGTGTGTGTTTTCCGGCGGCGGGGGTGGGGGGTGGGAGGGGCGTACCGAATTTAGGATTCCAGTGCAGAGTAACAGATCTCTCCTCAGCAGCACACCAGGTTGTTACTTTGACAAATGCTATCATTTGGCTCTTGAGTGACTCCTTGTTTTAAGGGTTTGTTCCCAGTTTTAGGGCTATTGAGAGGTGTTGGAGCCTTTAAGAGATGAGGCCTCTGGGGAGTAAGGTCACTGGATATGTCCGTTTTTTTTGTTGCTGCAATAAATCACTCTGACCTGGGGCAACTTGAAGGCAGGAAGGGCTTATTTAGCCTACAGCATATGGCCCATCATGGAGGGAAGTCAGAGCAGGCCCTGAAGCAGAGCGCACGGAGGATCAGGTTACTGGCTCAGCCCTGGCTTGCTCATTGGGCTTGCTTACCTAATTCAGGACTACCTGCATAGGGGTGAATCTGTCCAGGGGCCTGAGACTCCTCTCCATCCATCAGCAATCAAGAAAACGCCCCACAGACATGCCCACAGGTTAATCGAATGGAAACAGTTCCTCAACAGGGATTTGCTTTTCCCAGGGGTGTCAACTTGACAACCAAAATTAGCTATCATAGGGTGTTCTTGCAGGGGGATGCTGGGATCCTGATTCCAGCTGCTATGAAGAGAGTGGCTTGCTTTCTTACTCATGTACACTTGCCCAGATATTCTGACTTGCCACTAGCTCAAAAGTCATGGAACCAATGGACTGATCACTGAAGCCTCTAAAACCATGAGCCAAAAACACACCTTTGCTTGATATAAAGTGATTTTTCTCAGGTCACTGCAATACAGAGCTGTATAATACAACAAACTACCACCAGCCTAGTGGCTTTAAGGAACCCAGACTTACTGTTTTGTTGTCATGAAAGCCAGGGGTCTGAGATGGGCCCCACTAGGCTGCATTCCTTTCTGGAAACTCCAGCCTTTTTTTCTTGGCCCTTTTCAGTTCCCAGAATTTGCTTGCATTCTTTGGCTCATGAACTTCTTTTATGAATTAGCATTATTAAGCAATATTAATATATAT
>NC_034599.1:90517804-90527820 GCF_900095145.1 Mus pahari
GAGGGGGTGATCTCCTAATTTATACGGAGAATGACATCACACCAATGAGGGTGGGGACTGAGCCAGGTGAGTTGTGGGATTGAGGGTCGTTGTCCTGGCAANNCNGNTCTAGTGTCACATGGTTGGGCCAGGCCTTGGAGTGTCCTGGTGCTAACAACTTCTTCATCTTAAAACACCAATAAGAGCTGGTTGAATCTTTCTCACAATATCTCTCTGGTCCTGATTCTTCTCTCTCTTTCTTCCCAACTACAAAGACACTTGTGACTGGACTTAATAGTCCAGGATAGTGTATTAGCTTAAGGTCTGCTGACTAAGAGCCTGAATCCTTCCTTGCCATATACACATGTCCTGACATCAGGATGTGGACATCTTCAAGGATTCTCACCTAGCTCACAAGTGTGTGCTGTATGCATGCACACACACAGAGTAAATGTACCAAGATGTTAACAAATGAGTTAATAAATGAAGGACATAGATTAAAAACTTCTGTAGGTTTGATTTTTTTTTTCAAGATGAGAAGTCTCATTTGGAAAAAGGAAACATCTCCCAATGATGGATATTTCAAGCAAGCAGAAATATACAATCCATTGTCTGAAATTCCAAAGTTCTTTAAAAAAAAAAAAAAAAAAACGTGATCACCCCTCCCCCTATTCTTTATAACCTCACACTACTGGGAACTTTACAGCCCTTTTACTCCTTTGTCATGGCAACACATTTCACTGCAGAATGCCCCCAGCTTTTCTCTTGGTCCACATTGCTTCCTCTGCTCGTGAGCTGGGTGGGTCCTGGGTCAGGCACTCAGATATAAACAGGGAGAAAGCCCTGTTCACCAGGAGATTGGTTAGTCAACCTGCCCAAGAGACAGGTAGGGTGCAGTCAGTGGATGGGGAAAGATGAGGAGCTGGAGAGAATGGGTCCCCAAAAGTGCTACACACCAGGCTCTTTCCATAGGCAGCGGGGTAAAGCATTTAGAGGTTTAGAGCTTCCCTGAGCATTAAAAAAAAAAAAAAAAAAAAAATCAAGGGCAAACTACTGGGGGATCCAGAACTCTCAGCCCAGTAATAAGGGGAAAGTGGAAGCGAATCCTTCCTCAATTGCCTCTCCCCCCTCCTGGCAGATCCAACACCACTGCGGAGAGTCCTGGAGATGGAGGAGGACCCGGGCTTCTAGTCCCTGGAAACTAAGTGGTGAGTGACTATCCTATTATTTAATATCTGAGTGAAGTCTGGGAGTAATTTGTTATACGGTGACAGAATAGAAAAACATTTTCTCCTGCCCCAAACGCCTATCATCGGGACTTGTTTACCATTCTCTGGCTTTCATTTTTCATATTGACGGGCACCTGCTTGCCTAGATACTTGGTTGTGTTCTTCAGGTTTTGATCTTTCAGCCTTGGCTTACTTTCTGTTTACCGTTAGGATTTACTTTTCTTATTCAAAACCAGGCTCCTGGACCGAGTCAGGCTGCTCTTGGAGTTCATTCATTTTCCCTCATGTGAATTTCTCCATTCTCCTGTTCTTGGACAGAGAGAGTGTTTTCAGTGTTTTGCTATGGCAACCAGGCTGCTATGAACATTCTTGTGTGACTCCTGGAACATCTGAGCTATGTTTTCTCTAGGGTCTGTGTCTAGGAGCGAACCGGCCAGCTTATATGGTATTAGCATCAACTGTAGAATGCATATTTTCCCCTGTGTTGATAGTCTCACTTTAGGTAATTGTAGCACCTAAGAATTTCTTTGTCTCTCATCCATTTGATATCATCCGATTTATTAGATTTTTGCAGTTTTTGAAAGATTTAAAAATCACATTTCATTCCAATTTAACTTGCTGTTTCCTAATTGCTAAGATGACCCCCCAACACACATTTATTAGGTATATTAGGTTTTATTCTCCTGTAAAATGCCCACTTATGACTTTGTCCAGATTTTTTTATTGGGTTGTCTTTAATGGACTGATTCATAGAAGTTTTTAATGTATTCCGATTCTATCCCTTGACAGTTGTATATACTGCAAATATTTCCAGGCTTTGGATTAGATTAGATTTTCCTTTTTGGGAAGTATTTTGAGGAAAAGACATTCTAAAATTTAATGTAGACTAATTTACCAGTCATTTCCTGTCTGGTGTGTACTTTAATATTGAGCACAGAAAAGCCTTTCCTCTACTAGTTTACAGGGACATTTCTCCTATGATTTCTTACAGTTGTAAAAGGTTAGCCTGTCACATTTAAGTCTAACCCGCCTACAGGGAGATTCTAGGACATGAGGTGTGTATCAATTAGCGATGACTGTCCAGATTGCTATCTTTTCATGTGGATAACCACAGAGCCAGTACCATTTTGTTGGATGGTCCATCCAGTTTTATGCTATTTCTGACTCAATGAAGTTTCTTTTGTTTTCTTCTCCTTTTCTTTGTCAAGTGTTTTGTTATGTAGTCCAGGCTGGCTTCAATCTCTCAATCTCCTGCCCAGGCCTTCCAAGCGCTGGGACTGCAGGCGTTCACCACCACACCCATCTTCCAGTCAAGATTCTGCTTTAAGCATGTGAGTCTGTTCTTGGCTCTGCCTTCAGCTCCATTGTTTTTTCTATATCCCTGTATACAAGTCTTATGGTCTTTAATTATCCCAAACTTTGTAACTACACTGTCACCCTCTCCTCACTTCGGGACAAGCATCCAGGCTGTTTAGGCCTTTTGTTCTACTGTGTATTTTGGATTTTTATGTGTGTGTGAGAGTATGCACACTCATACGCCTGAGTGCATGTGGAGGTCAGAGGTCAACCTCAGGAGTTACTCAAGAGACGTCCACCCTTTTGAGACAAGGTCTCACTGAGACCTGGGGCTTAGTGATTAGGCTAGGCGGGCTAGCCAGTGAAGCCATCTCCCTAGTGCTGGGGAACTATTTTAAAACCAAGGGAAATTTCCCCTTCTCTAATTTGCAAAGTTCTGCTGAATGCTTTTCCATGAGGATCGTGTTTTTTCATTAAACCTCTGGTATAGTAAATTTACACTAATAACTTATTTAACAGTGATCCTGGGATTCTTGGAATTAACCCAATCTTGTTATGACTTACTATCTTTTTTTCTTTTGCTTTTCTACAAAATACTATGAATAAAGCTGGTGAGATGGCTTAGTGCTTAAAGTGTGCTGCGGCTCTTGCCGAGGTCCAAATTTTGGTTCCCAGCACCCATGTCAAACAGCACACATCTTCCTCTAACTCCAGGTCCAGGGGACCAGGCTCTCTCCTCTGACTTCTGCGAGTCGCTGGATACATGGGCACACCCGTATGACAGGTACATTTTTGAAAGTCACGAGTCTGAGGCATGGTAGATCAGATTTGTAACCCTAGCACTCGGGAGACAGAAGCGTGGCTTTGAGTCTGAGTCCAGCCTGGTCTACATAAATAGTTCCAGGCTAGACTGAGTTAGAGATCCTGTCTCAAAAGAAACCCAAAGACCTTTAAAAAGCCAGGAGTAGCCTGTTTGCTACGAGTCCTTGAATGCAATTGGCCTGCAGCTTTTCTCACTTTCACATTAGTGAAACCAGCCAGAAAGAAGAGTGTGCAGAGGACGGCCTGGTTGCTACCCTCTGGGAAAATGTGTAAACCTGGAGAACAGATGGCTAAAACCTTCAGGGATTCTTGTATGTGTGGACAGGTATTGATAGTTTTGGTGATCCTTATAATTTACAATTTCATTAACATTTCCATGATTATACAATGAAGATGAACTGCATCTTGCTCATTTTTTTCCCCCTTTGTAACAGAAATCCAAAATCTAGTGACTGAAGCAGGCTTTATTTTTCTTGTACATGAGAGGTGGGTTGTCCAGAGGGTTGTGGTAGGTCCCCTATGCTCCTGGCATCCAGATTCCTTTCTTTCCACTCAGGCCCATAGCATGTGCTTCTGACTGCCTTGTCACTGGCTGGCTGGCTTCAAGCATGATGGTCTCATTCCAGGCAAGATGGAGTCAAGAGAACAAGATGTGGGCAGAGTTGAGACAGGCACACCGGTCTTGATCCGTTGTCAAAACCACGGAGACAAGCACACCCAGTATACACCATGCATTTGAAAAGCGCATACGCATGGACTTGGACAACTACTACCAAGCTCTCCAAGTGTTCTAGCCAAGGCTCAGTGATTAGCAGCTGAAAAGCAAGAAGGAAACCCAGGGAGACGAGTAGCAGCATTAAAAGAATCAGCTTCAAAGACTATAAACACCTAACCAAGATATGTCTGGTATGTCCAGGCCAGAGCTGTTGGGAAGGTACAGGACCTAGATAGGGTCATCTACGTGTGATGCCTCTGGAAAATTTCAGCTCCTACCCTAGTGCTCAAAATAGGTACCAGAGCAAAGTCATCTACTTCACAGAGATGGAGACATCCCTGGGTCCATCAGCATGATCTGTCAGGTCTGACCTAGCTATTGCTGCCACCTAGTGGCCGTCTTCCTTTAATGGAGGCCGAACCTAAATGCTAAGCATCGTAGGTTCCTTGAGGCCAGGAAACCACTGAGAAGCTGGAGATCAACTTACATCTGAGAAGGTTCAGGAATATGTTCTAAAGGAACTAGACTTGAATTTCATGTGTGTTTGATTCTTCCTGCCTGCCTCACAAGCACCACCATTTGTGAACTAAGGATGCGGTTTGCATGTCAAAAGGCCACTTCAAAGGGAAGAGTATGAGAACTGGACCTATGACCACCTCTGTATTGTGTACCACACCTAAGCTTCTGGCCTTAAAGGTCTTTGCATTGGTCTAATGAAGGTACACGTGAAGACTTTGCACACAAGTAACACTCAGAAGTAGCATATACACACTAAAGATGACAGGTCTGGTGACAGTAACATATGGTGTAAGGGGCGAAGTCAGGGCCCTTTTGGGCTTTGCAAATTTTTAGAGGTTTCCAAAGACAGAAGCATTTCTGCAAAGGTAAGTGCCGATTTGAATTATAAGATTTACCACAATGGCTCTGTATGTCTAGAAGCAAGAAGAGCCACTGGTTTAGTCAACGGAATTGACTGTCATCATTCAGTGAAAGATTGGAACTTGGTTCCTAAAACAGGTTGGAATATGATGGTATCTCAATGACCCACTCGTGGTTCCGGCCCACTTTCCATGGTAACTAGACAGGTACAGCAGACTCATGTTCTAAAGGGTACAGTAACCAGATTCCAGGCCTTCCAAGGACGGAGGTTTGGGTCTCACTCAGAGCAGTGTCACTGAAACCCACATTAAGAGCTAAGGGGAATCTAGTGTGGCTCTGGGACTCATCCCTGCAGCTGTCCTCCTAACTCCTCCACAGGAAGAGCCACACACTGGAGTCTGGAGCTGCCTCTGGAACACAAAGGAGCAGCTGTGAGTACAGTGTGATGATCAGAGATGCACTGTGCCCAATCTTTTCAGAGACTTCTGAATTTCCTCTGCGCAGTTACAGCTCTTGCTCGCTGCCCTTCGGGCATCTGCACTTCTTACCCGATGCCCGGATGCTTCTGGGCACACTACCTGGAGTCTTCCTCTTGTCGATGCTACAGATGTTTCTCATTTTCTACTTGACAGCTTTATCACTTTTCTTTTTTCTATTTAGGGATTAATTTGATCTTTTCCTAGTTCCAGGTAGCAGCTCAAAGCACTGATTTCGTGTTCTCCTCCTTAGTGTAAAAGTTGTTCTCTACCCTTTGGGGCATATTCTTTTCTGAAAGCTTTTAAACTTTTTACATTGTTTACTTGGAAATTGTTTTCTGGACAAATCCCATTTCTTCTTTGGTGCATGTGTAACTTAGAAGTTTGCTGTTTAATTCCAGCATATTGGTGAGGCTATTCCAGGTACCTTCCTACACTCCTCTCTAAAGTTTCTTACAAATTTATTCTGACTTCCTGTCATCCAACATACCTTGAATACACCATATTCATTGTCTAGAGTGTTCTATAAATGCCAACTAGATCAAGTTGGTTAATGTTGCTTATAACATGTAATTTTTGTGTGTGTGTATGTGAAGATGGTGTTGACACATTCAACCTTCTAGATTTCTAGATGTTTTTATTCTTTTTAAATAAGTTTTGATGTGTATGCATGTTTGCTTACACATATGTATGTACACTACATGTATGTCTGTTGCCCATGAAGGCCAGAACAAGGCATTGGAATTCCTGCAATTGGAGTCATAGACTAGTTTTTTGTTGTTGTTCTGTTTTTTGAGACAGGGTTTCTCTGTGTAGTCCTGGCCTCCAACTCACAGAGATCCTCTGCCTCCCAGTACTGGGATTAAAAGCATGCACCACCATGGCCCTTTATAAGAGCAGTCAAGCGCTCCTAACTGCTGAGCCATCTCTCCAGGCTGACATTATATTAAGAGCTTAATTATAGAGCTATCTCGACATCCACATGATAAGGTTCCCCATCAATCTACATGACCTACACTGGGTTCTATGCCCCCACAGGACAACACACTCCTGGTCACAAGGGGAGTTTGGTATCCATGGAATGAAGCTCTTACCTTGGCCTGCAAATCAGCATTAACCACCTGTATTGCAGAAGTTTACATGGGTGCCATTCTGGAAAACTCCCATTAACTCACAAAAGCAAACAAGTGAGTGCAGACAGGAATGGGACTATGGTCCCACTATTGTTATTTATTCTCTCCTCTTCTCCTTAGTTGTTAATGCATACCCAAATAAATGTAATCATTTTTTAAAGAGAGAGAAACTATAGGGTATGTACAAACTCATGGCTACTACACCCACCATGCTGGATGATGAACGAATAACTGAGGCCAGGAAGGAAATTTTAAAAAAAGTCCTAGAGAAAAATGAAAACACAACATTCCAAAATCCATGGAAAAATTATGAAGGTGGTATTAAGAGGGCAGTTTACAGCTATTGGTGCCTACAGTAAGAAGTTAAAGACATTGCAAATGAATTTACTTAATGATTCAACTTAGGGCCTTGGGGGAAAAAAAAATAAATAAAATCCCAATCACTCTGTGGGAAAAAATAGTGCCATCAGGGAAGAAATCAATGAAATAGAAACAACAAAATACTAGGAGTCAATGAAACAAAAATTTGGTTAAACAGCTAAATGCAGCTGTTAAACCCTCAGCTTGACTAAAAGAAGAAATAGGAATTAATTATTAAAAAAAGAAAGAGAGAGGGAGGGAGGGAGGGAAGGAGGGAGGGAGGGAGGGAGGGAGGGAGGGAAGGAAGGAAGGAAGGAAGGAAGGAAGGAAGGAAGGAAGGCAGGCAGGCAGGAAGGAAGGAAAAAAGAAAGAAAAATGAAGCCCATTGGTAGTGGCCAACTCTGGAGGCAGAGGCAGGTAGGTGAACCTCTATGAGTTTAAGGTCAGCCTGGTCTACAAAGTGAGTTCCAGGACAGGTATGGTACACACAGAACTTCTGTCTCAAAAAAGCAAATTAAAGCCGGGCGTGGTGGCGCACGCCTTTAATCCCAGCACTCGGGAGGCAGAGGCAGGCGAATTTCTGAGTTCGAGGCCAGCCTGGTCTACAAAGTGAGTTCCAGGACAGCCAGGGCTATACAGAGAAACCCTGTCTCGAAAAAACCAAAAACAAAAAAACAAAACAAAACAAAACAAAACAACAACAACAACAACAACAAAAAAAGCAAATTAAATTCGAAGAAAAGGGAGCCATTACAAGAGACACTGATGAAAATATCATTAGGTCTTACCTTAAAAACTAACATCCCACTAAGTTGGAGGATGCTGAAGAAATGGGTGAATTTATGGATGCATATGGCCTACAAGAATAACATGAAGATGAGCAGTTATGATTATATTAGTAATTCAAAATCTCAAAAAAGAAAAAAAAAAAAAAGGCCAGGTCTGGATGACTCCACTAGTGAATTGAATTTTATCAGACCTTCCAAGAACTAAAACCAGTGTTCCTCCAAATACTCCATAGGCTAGAAAAGGAAGAAACATTACCCAACTCCTTTATGATGCTATCAGCTTGATACTGAACCCAGATGAAACAAAAACTCTAGATCAATTTCCCCGATGAACATGGACACAAAGATTCTCAATAAACAACTACTTGCAAACAGAATCCAAGAACAGATTTAGAAAGATCATTGATCGTTCCCAACCATGGAGCTGGCTTTAGTCCAGAGGTAGAGACTTTAATATACATATCAATACATGTTATGCCTTTCACGTTAAAGTCTCAAATACACTCAGAAGAGAAGGAACGTATCTCAGTATTGAAAACCTGTATTCTGTTAATGTAATACAAAAGTGTCCATTTTCTGTACTCTTATTCAATCATACTAGAAGTCTTAAACTAAAGCCACAACCTAAGCAGACAAATAAAGAAAACCAGAAAATAAGTCCAAACACCTCTATTTGTAGATGGTATGATTCTATAAACGAAAGACTATAAAGAAACTACCAAAAAAACTCTTAAAACTGTTGAACACAGCAAAATGGTTGGATACAAAATTAACATAAAACCCAACAGCCTTCCTACACACCAGTAAGAAACATACTTGAGGAAATAAAAGGAAGCAATTCTATTCACAAAAATCTAACAAAGGTTGAAAAAAAAATCTGTATAATGAATATGCCTTAAATTTTACGAGTTGTACAAATGTGACAGTAAGGTGTGTTAAATATTCAGGGTTTCTACGCCACCTTAGATCATTTAGTTGCCAAATAAAATTCACAAAGCCTTTATATTTTAAAAGCACTAGAGCTGGGCAGATATCCAACCTCTCGTTCTTTTGTCTACTTGTCTGTCAATAATTCCGAGACATCACCTGACCTGTTCCTTCTGGCTGCTCAGATTCCAACTGGCCAGCCCTCATGGCCATGTGCTCATGATCTATCCACGGTGACTTCTTCCCTCTCTCTTGGCCTCTCCTTAGACCCCCAAAAGCCTGAGGAACCAAAGCCCCACCTTCCTCTCTTCTGCTTAGCTACAGGCATCTTTATCCAACCAATAGTTTTACATTATGGAGCAAAATTTGCACAACAAAAGCTGGCAAGAGAATGCACTCACCTTGAAGCAACTAGACCTTGGGATACAGAATTAAGCATTCAACATAGCAACAGGCCAAACCTCCACTCCAAAGCTGAACAAGCATAAATCCAAATTCCTCTCCTTAACATTTAGTAAAACACACATACACACACACCCCTTGAGACATGAACTAAATCATACCAATCTCCGAGCCATAGAACACGACAGATCTGACCTGACTTCTGTGCCTATAGGAACATGTAAACTTGGAAACTTAAAACATGACAACTGAAAAGTAGATGGAACCAAGAGCACTTTCAGTTAAACATCTACTATTTAATGTGTTTTTGTGTGGGAGGTCAAGTGTCAGTCTGCACAGGGAACTCAAAGGATAACTGGAGTAATTGGTTTTTCTTCCCACCATGTGAATCCCATTCAGGTGGTCAGACTTGGCAGCAAGCACCTCACCTGCTTAGCCACCTTGCCTGCCCACTAGCATCATTTTTATCCACATCCCCTACTATGTATGGATTCACCTGGTGGTTTCACAAGCTCTTTGGTTTAAAAAATATTAACTTCCTTGAATTCTATTATTAGAACAAAAAAAGTTAATGTAAAAATGTCACTACCTAGAGTACATCAATTTAATAATCTAACCAGACTCTTGTTGTTCAATGCTGTATGAATTGAATTTGTTTTGACAGAAGAAAAGCATTGGGGCTCAAAGATCAACAGATTTGTAAGACCACACACCAAGAGATTCAAGGTATGAAGGAATTACACTAGCTGACCTTTGTATACCCAGATAGTGTCGGGTTTAACAGGCAGAAAGGTTTTTGCGTAACTCAGAAGAGCGATGCAGTCTGTTCTACATGCAGCATAATGCCAGTACAATGATTAAATCTTCAACATTACAAAATATTAAGATATCTTTAAAAACACATTTTCAAAAGCATATTTTAATTTTTTGAATTTTAATTCAAGTACAAGTCAGCTAGTTAACATAAACAGAACATAAATGCACATAATTTGCAGCCATGTACAAAAAAA
>NC_034599.1:90528265-90550526 GCF_900095145.1 Mus pahari
TATGTGAGGGGCAGAAAGCACTCTCCATTTTATACAGTGAAGATCTGTCCTCCTCCTTACCCAGATGCATGGATCTTCTTAGGAATGTTGGAAGTCACAGTAAAGGAGGATAGTGAGCTGTGCATCAGCCCCATGGGGTCCCCACCACACGGGCAGATAGGACACAAGGGCATGTGAGCTGAGAAATAGGAAGAAAAGTNCTCAGAGAAAGGGGGAGACTGAGCTCTGCCACTTAAGTTCTTCAAACTGAAATGATTATTTCAGGGATTTTAAGAAGCCAAACATGTTCAGACTTTGGTGAATAAACATCTATTCTTCTAGACACCCCAAGTTGTGCTCACCCTAACGAGGCCACCACAAGCGGACGTCCAGGTTTATGAGACAAAGGNCCAGGCTGTGTGACCTAACAATGCTGTCATGGTATCAGAATCACAAGCTAGCTCGAACCCCTCTGAGTCGGGATGGTTCTACCCAGTTGTACAATGAGAACTAGAACAGGGTCCATGAGCATGGAGGGGGCAAGCCTGTAACTCTGGTACTTATAGGCAAAGGCAGGGGAAGCAGGAGTCAAGGTCATCTTGGGCAACAAGAGCCCAAAAATAAAACAAACAAAAACTGAAGAAAAAGCCAACCCAGGAAACTTAAAGCACTGTATGGTATCCCACTACAGCTTGGCAATTCACTATCTGGATTATCTAAATTTCAAGCATTTGAGCCACAGCAGTTGCTGCTGTGTGATGGGGTTGCTTCTAGTAGCTATTGCTCTAGCCTGAGTTTCTAGTTCATTTTTTTGAGAAGACTGCAACAAAAGTATACAACAAGGTCCACCCTAGCTCTTTAAGACATTAAAAAAAGATTATCTAATTGAAAACAAGTTTTTAAAAAATCCAATGCTCTGAGTATGCACTTAAAAAAAACATTACAATTAGAATCTTCAAAGAAATACTTCATAGACAAACTATATAAGACATATATGATTTCTGTTTTTTTGGATTATCTCTGTCATGAAGTAAACTATGGTAGACAAGGCTCAGGGAAAAAAACCAGAACAGACCTCCGTGCTCCTCTCCAGCGGTTGCTTTACAAGTAAACACAGACTCTAAACCCCCTTTCCTGCAGATCACATGCTAACTTTAAAAGCTGAGTACAGTGCACTAGAGGCTAATGTAAGTTTTACTTGTAAAATACCGACAACTACATGTTATCCCTGAAGGACACTTATTGTGGATTTGCTACAACAACACAAGCTGTTCCTTGGCTGCTGGTTTTCATGTCATTCTTCATCATCTGAGATCTGTGTAACACAGGAGAACATGTCTGACATTCAACATAATTGTTATGGATCTTCACAGAGCAAATGGCGCTGTATTAGGCAGTATCAATGGCACCTGAAGAGGCAAACACTATAGCCTGAGACCTTCTCTACAGATTTAAGTTAAACCCCCAGGTGGGGATTTATTTTTTGGTATGTTCCATGTAATAGATGTCAAAGCTGCAATAACTCCAAAGGTAACAATCTAAACATGCCTTTGGTCTCCAAATAGATTGGAATATTTTTAATTCCAATTGAGCACCTCAAAAACATCCAGTTACTGATTACAAGGAAGTCAAGGTAAGAAATTTAAGAGGGATTAAACTTCATTGGTGACGGCAGAGAAAGCTTTCAATGGCATGCGGCTTTTCCATAATAATGTGGCATTACACAGCACACTTAAAATACTGTAAGATCTCTAAAACATACCTAAAATCCAGAAAAATATTATGAACACTGCTTCTGCCTAATACATAACAATGTTAAAGAAATGAACATGAATTCTCTCCTGATCCTTACCCCCTAAAAGGCCAAAGTGCATTCACAGAGTCATTCTGAAGAGAAAGCCATTGCACAAAGTATAAAGTTAAGTCCTCTGAAGAGTACCGCAGTAGAGTTTAATTGTACGAGTTTTATATGCCAGTATAGCACATCCATAGGAAAATCTATAGTATTGCAGCAAACACCTTTATAATGGCCATATATATTAAAGTATTCAAACGTGTTGTTGACTCAACAGCAAAATTTAAAAACTATTATCTTGTTAACACAATGAACTAAAACTAGCCCGACTCTATGAGAGAGCATTTAGGGAACTAGGAATAACATTTGTGCAATGTAGCACACTCACAGGCTCTCTGTCAACTAAGATTCACTGTATCTGATAGCTGAGCGTGTCTTTTTGTAATATTTATATTGTCCTAAATATTAATATCACTTCAAGGAGCCTATAAAGGGCAAAACTGAAAATTACCATTTCCTCTACCAACAAAGAATAACTTATACAGATGTGGAAATAATTCAAAGGTTAAAATTCTTAATGTGAAAGTTAAGTAGAAAAAATTCAAGTCGTTAGTTTTCTACTTTTAAAGTAAATAATATGTAGGTATGAGACTGTGATAATCACACTATGAATCAAAATTATATCCATAACTGCATCACATAATTGGAGAAGGTATGAGGATGCTCGCTAAGCCAGATTCAGTATCCACTAGCTTATTTTATAGTCCCAAAGCATTAGCTGTGTGTGTTTGATATGTTAAAGTCCACATTATGATGGAGATCTTTTAGCTGTGACCATAACACTTTAATTTTGCAAATGTGAAGTATTTAGATACTACTTCACTGGTTGTCACAATACAGTGATTACAGGTGTCAGATAACATAGAACACTGTAACAGGCAGGCCCTCCTGGGGAAGTGGGACTGAGGGTCTACGTGTTATTTTATAGTATTGCAGAAGTTCAAGTTAGTCATTTGTAATTGTCACTACCATCTTTGGAAAATTACAGTACAGTATATACTTAGGAATGATTTTGTTTAAACAACCAAAAATGCTCATGGAATTAATACTATATTCTGAATGTTATAAACCAGTAAAACAAACTGGAGCTGGTGAACAATAGTAGAGAAAATGGCAATTTTGAGAAAAGAATACTTTTCAAAGCATTCTTTACGAGGCGGCGCAGGTTTGCTCACTGAAATTTTAATGTCGTGTGGTACCTCACTTCCTAAGACCACACCTTCCACTCAGCCATAGCTGTTACATGTTTCCCAACTACTGTCTTCTGTCCACCATGCTGGCTTCGAGATCCCATGGTCCACTGTGATCTTTTGGTCTTCCTGCTCTGCAGCATGGCAGCCCCTGCTGCTATCCGTTGAGAAGGTAGACCACCAGTTCATAGGTGGCCATCATGATGGCTGTGTTTGGAATCTGCCTCACCAGATGAGTTGTTAGTCCGCGGTAAAGAGACCCATAGCCTTCTTCTTGAACAATCAAAGACAATGTTTGAAAAAAAGATCTATATTTTGTCCCTTCTTCACGTAGTCTTGTTCTTACAACTTCTGTTTAGGAAAAAAGAAAGAAAGAAAGAAAATCATTTTACTGCAACATTACTGCTATCTTTTTACCCTCGTCCTTACCGAGCACAGAGCTGATCTGTCACTATAAACTCATGACAGGGATTCAATGTAAAGCTTACTGAGACCAGTCAGATTGTATAAACACCAAACTAATACAGTCATATACACTAAGTAAAATATAAGGGTATAAAATAAATGTTATATGATGAACAAATAATATTCATAAATATAGTAAAGATGAATACAGGATATATTAGAAGCAATTTTTTGGTGGGCATGCTTAATGTGGCAATATAAAATAATATAAAATTTGCTTGGGTCCATGTAATTTAAATACTGTAAATCTGGGATCCATTTCTGACATACCCTTGGGCAAATTACAATTTTTAACATTTCTTCTTGCTTTCCATTTAAACATGATGGCATGACTAGACTTAAAACTACTATTAAGAACAGCATCTAGCCGGGTGTGGTGGCGCACGCCTTTAATCCCAGCACTTGGGAGGCAGAGGCAGGTGGATTTCTGAGTTCAAGGCCAGCCTGGTCTACAAAGTGATTTCCAGGACAGCCAGGGCTATACAGAGAAACCCTGTCTCAAAAAAAACAAAAAAAAAAACAAAAAAAAAAAGAACAGCATCTTCTTATATGGCAGTTGAGTCTTGTATGCCTCAAAGGGCATCCTCTCACCGTGTGGATACGCTATGGTTGTGGCACAGGTTTTTGAGGTGGCAGCAGCTAGCATCATTCTCACAAAATCCGATGCTTCTTTTACAGACTGCTCATCAGTTTCCATCATAGAAGCAGTCTTACATTCCAGTAGTTTTTGCTTTATACTTTCATAAATAACAAAATGGATAACTGTCTCTGATATGCCGGCATAGGAGGCAGACATGCCCCTGTAAAATCCTCGCAGTCCGTCTGTCTGATATACTTTTCGAACACACTCAAGAGCACCCATTTGCTTTTCCCCACGAGTCCTGCAAATAAAAGGGAAAATATTACTGGCATTAAGTACTGGAAGATTTTTATCGAAGTTAACAAAATACATATTTCTTAAATATGGCACTCTATTCTTTTCTCTACTTTTAGGGAACTCCAATGCCATGCTCAAATGTTGACCCAAGCAGACTCAAAGAGTATCAAACCCCAAAGTCTTACGCTGTGAACATTCAGTTCCAAGGAGCTAAGTTTCCTTTGCGGTCACTGACATGAGACAATGAGGGTCAGCACTGTCTGTGGTGTGCACCATCATCTCGGCACTCTGGGAAGCAGAGGCAGTGGATCTTTTATGAGTTCGAGGCCAGCTTAGTCTACACAGTGAGTTCCAGGCCAGCCAGAGCTACATAATTTAGACTCTGTCTCAAAAACAAACAAACTAACCTCGCCCCCAAGCCAAGGGAGGTGTTAAATTATGATACTGGCACCTTAAAAGTTTTTTTCAATTTCACAAAGATCCATCTGAAAAGTCACCAGATAAATGTAAGACAGACTCCCTTGGAGCAGCTTGGTAAATAACGACTCAGTTCTTACATTTATAAAGTGATTACTCAGTACCGCTCCAAATATCATCTTTTTTAGTGCCACTTAAGGGTACTGTAGCTATTCCTAAAGGGTACAGATCTTCCATTCTTGTGATATTTTGGCAAAGAATGTGGCTGCTCTTTTCCCTTCACCTAAAAATGCGACTGGGGTTAAAGAGTTTTGGATCACTATCATTGGTAAAGAAGATTTCCAAGACAGACTAGAATGGACTGTGACATGTGGTTGTAAGTGATCACTTTATGCAGAAAAGGAGCAAGAAGAACAAAGAGAAATATAGACACAGTTGAAGAAAAAGAGTACCAAGAAATGTAATGTTGGAACCAAGTTCTTTTTTTTCTTTTATTGGTTATTTAAATTTTAAATGTTATCCCCCTTTCCCGGTTTCCCCTCTACAACCCTCCGTCGCACCTCCTCCCCCGTTTCTATGAGGGTGCTCCCTCACCCATCAACCCACTCCCACCTCCCTACCCTGGCACTCCCCTACACTGGGGCATTGAGCCTCCACAGGACAAGGGCCTCCCCTCCCACTGATGCCAGATAGGGCCATTCTCTGCTATAGATGCAGCTAGAGTTACGGGGTCCCTCCATGTGTACTCTTCAGTTGGTGGTTTAGTCCCTGGGAGCTCTGGGATCTCTGCTTGGTTGATGTTATTCCTATGGGGTTGTAAACCCCTTCAGCTCCTTCAGTCCTTCCCCTAACTCCTCCATTGGGGTCCCTGTGCTCAGTCTGATAGTTGGCTGCGAATATCTGCATCTGTATTGGTCAGACTCTGGCAGAGTGTCTCAAAGGACAGTTATACCAGGTGGAACCAAGTTCTTTGTTCAAAGAGACTAAAAAGTTTGGCTGGGTGGTGGTGGTGGAGCACAAATGCCTTTAATTCTAGCACTCAGGAAGCAGGGGAAGGTATGTAGATCTCCTGGTTCAAGGCCAGCTTGGTCTACAGAGTGAGCTCCAGCCAGAACTACACAGAGAAACCCTATCTCCAAAAAAAGGGGTCGTGGTGGTAGGGAAGGCTCTGTGGTTAAGAACACTAGTTGTTCTTCCCAGCACACATATGGTGGCTTATAACCATCTGTAACTGTAGCCCCATGGAAGCTGGTACCCTTAGAGTGCAAATGTACATATAAGCAAAACATCCATATAGATAAAATACATAAATAAATCTTTGAAGGAAAAAAAAGCTTAAGGAAAGTTCTGATTCAAAGTGGAATAAAGGGAATAGTACCTTCAGGGAACGGCACTCCCTAGCTAATCCAGACCTAGACCTAGAAACTATCAAAAAGTCATTTACCTGTGATCTTATGTTCTCTAGAAAACCTTGACTAATACAACCAGATAGGATTGGCTATTAAAAGTATAATCTCCCTTTTCTACACTGAGGCCAACAGGAGCTGAGACGGAATACCTCAGCTGCACTGCTTCCTCTAGTCTGCTCTCGGCTACAAAACATCCCCAAAGTCTTATACTTTAGATTCTCTGAGATTTATTCTTATTGGTTCTTAAAACAGGCTTTAAGCCAGGCAGTGGTGGTGCAGGCCTTTAATCCCAGCACTTAGGACAGCCAGGGCCATACAGAGAAACCCTGCCTCGAAAAACCAAAAGCAGGCTTTGATCTATCCATTTAAAATAAACCTCACTGACTCCTGGTGAAATTTTTTTTTTTTTTTTTTCCGAGGCAGGGTTTCTCTCTATAGCCCTGGCTGTCCTGGAACTCACTTTGTAGACCAGGCTGGCCTTGAACTCAGAAATCCGTCTGCCTCTGCCTCCCAAGTGCTGGGATTAAAGGCATGTGCCACCACACCCAGCAAAGAAGATATTACTCCTGGTGAATCTTATAATATGAAGCAGTACTTGCTCAACATAGCTCTGTTGAATGAATAAATTTTTTTTTTCTTGGTAAGCCAGAGGTCAGTGGTAAAGTCTACCACCACAGGAATGTGGTCTCCCAGCTCAGGGCTTTTGGACATAGGTCACTGGATTAAGCAATGGTCCTTTCTCTAGACTAGCTATAAGGTCATTAATTTAGCTGTTGGGAGGCCCTTACAAGTAGCCATACAGGTAATAATCACTCCTTTGGCTTGGTTAACCTATCATCCCCCATTAAAAAGAACATAAAACTCCACCATACATGCAGTTTTCTTATGTAGACTGTCTCATTATCAGCTTTTCTATAGCTTTTGCTTTTGGTAGGAGATCCACATTTCACACGCAACAGAAGCACCAACAAATACTCCACAGTGGCCCTCGGTGCTAGAAAGTGCTATGCAGAAGACTTGCCACGCACAAGGCGGGGAAGGAGTTTCACCCAGATTTACTTGCTGTGGACTCAATATGCAACAATACTGATGGGCCAGGCAAGACGAGCCTATTGGTGTAACCCTGGCAGGCCTACTTCAGGGGATGCCCATCTGCTTTCCCACTGGATCAGACAGAGGCTTGCTCCAGAGGAAAAGTTTCACATTTGGTTCTGAAAACTGGTTAAACCTCATGACTAATGGAGAAGTGACTGCTAAATGGACATGACAGGCCTGTCAGATGGCCTTCAGTAACCATGCTCAGCTATAAATGGGTTGTCTGCATAACCTCTTCCAAGACTCAGCACATACTGTTGGAAGAAGCAGTAGGAAGAAGGTAAGAGACAGAGGGATGACACACAATACTGATTTCTAGTCATGACATGAGGATGGCGCTAAACTCTTGGCAGCTGTAATGACCTACACAGGATCTCCACATAGCTGGCCTGTCAACACTGCTGGAGGGGAAGGGGTTCATAGAATGCCATTCTCTCCTGAGGATTTAGGTATAGTTTTTTTTTTTTTTTTTTTTTTTGGTTTTTTGAGAAAGGGTTTCTCTGTGTAGCCCTGGCTGTCCTGGAACTCACTCTGTAGACCAGGCTGGCCTCGAACTCACAAATCTGCCTGCCTCTGCACTTGGGAGGCAGAGGCAGGCAGATTTCCCTGAGGATCTGTACACCTTGAGCTAGGTGTGGTGACTCACCTGTAAGCATAACACTTGGAGGCTGAGGCAATAAGAGCAACATCATTTGAGGGCAGTCTGTACTCCTCCGGGCTACGGTAAGACCCTGCCTCAAAACCAAAACAAACCAAGCAAATAAAAACATACCTTGCATCAAGCTGTAACCGAGTCTTTATAAGCCAAATGGGGTTTGTTGCCGTGATTGCAGTAAAACCTAAACAAATATATTTAAAATAACGTCAGTAGACAGGAAACATTCACATTAAGGATCTTTACATTATATGAATCTATAGTAAAGAAAATGTCTAGCAATGTTGAAACTACTAACTGATACAGGCCTCACACTTTTCATTTTATGTTCAGGTGACCATGAACACCTGTTCACAATTCTGGCTTTTCTAGATGATTCTGTCAGGAGCAGACTCTGACACCTCACTTTAACCTACATGAAAACATGGTGTTCTCTATAATCCAAGTTTACAAACATGCATTCTAAAACAGTTGCCTGAAGGTGAATCTATTACCTGCCACACTACATTCAAAGGGAATCCAACATAAATGGAACTATATACTAATATCTTGGTCTGTGGACCAGAAATTTGGCCCAGCATTTTTTAAAAAAAATAATAAATATTAACACAGAGGTAAGATTTCTGCTGGGGTTAACAGGTGGGACTACTTATTACCCAATTAAACAAGTAAGAACTCTTAAAAAGTTTGTCCAAAAAGTTACAAACTGGAATTTTCTTCTCCCTTCTACAGACAATGAAGAAAGTCACTAGGGTAGAAGGCAGCTCTCTGTAACTACACTCACCTAGTGACACCACTGCAGAGTAGCAGTGTCCATGGTGGGGTGGCTCAGCTTTAGAGCAAATTAGGATCTCTGGAGCAGTGTGCTTCTGGGACAAAGTATTGTCTTTAATTTTTAGGAAAACAGCATAGAAAATGCTATCTTATTGACAAGAATTTATAAAGATGTTTCATCTACATAAGAGTATTTAGTTTGCTCTCCCAAATAAGATCAGTAACATAAACTTCACAGAATTACATTTATTCAACTGGTCTTTAAATTCACTGAAAACTCAGAGAAATAAGGAACCTAGTTATTTTAGTACCTTCTATCAAATACTATCATGTCAAGCGGGTTGCTTTCAGAAAGACATACTATACTCAGCACATTTAATATGAAAAAATGCTGGGGTGTATTTAATCCTACTATAAAAGTTATTAGAGCCAATCATAAAGTTTCTTTGGCTTTTAAAGCTGCTACATTAAGTGGAATGATCTAACTCAACTGTTCTTTTTTCTTCTGCAGTATCAAATAATTAACTTACTCAAATTTTACTTCTTTTATGCCCTGCTTTAACACTGTAGAAGTAGCCACATCTCACACAAAGAGGTGTCCCAATTAAGCCTATTTAGCAAGATAAAGTTTGGCTTATTAACTTTTTAATACTATTTTGACTAGTATATAGTTTCTACTTTTCTTAAGTGCTTTTAATACTACATAAAGAGAAATGAGACCAATAACTTTGGCATTAGCAGGAAATAACATAGTCAATTTGAAATATGGAACAGATTGTCAAAGAATATCCTTTTTAATAAGAGGTTCTCATGAATTTACTCTTGGTGAAAGAAAAACATGACTATCAGACTAGTTTAAATATTTGTCTTACATGCTTAGTCTGAGAATGAATGCACACTGTTATTTTCTTCCTTTGAATCTCATTTTTTTAAATGAGAAAGTTAAACTTAACAAATTAAAATTATACACTTTCAGACATCAATACAGGTAAAAACACCAACTAAATGACTCCTTGGGGACTGAAATCAGGGTTTCACAGCTGCTGCACACATGGTCTAATTACAAAGCCACACACTAACCCCAGATCTTATTTACTAAGCAAGAATTGTATCACCAAAATATTTATATTAGCTAGGTGTCTATAGAGTAAGATTAAGAGTTTCTATTTGAAAAGGAGCAGCATAAATCTACAACACTATTCATTATTCATAATGATTTTAATTATTCCTAGGAAAAATAACCTGTCTTCTTATAAAACTTAAAAGGCATAAAGTAGAATTTATTCTCTTGAGCTAAAAATAAAGCTATCCAATTAAAAACTTTCATTCAACTTAATTTTTTGAAAAGATTACCACATTTGTTCAAGTTTATGCCCTTGATCGCTTTCCAAGTCACAAAATCCCTCACTTTAAGATAGGATCGCCACATATAAAAAATATTTTAAATTACTCAGAGTACAAAAGTTTTAATACTCAAAGAGTAACTTTAATATTTCTCTGTAAATAAACAAGGTCAGAAAGCAAACAGGTATTTCTCACTTAACTAAAATTCATTTCCAGATACAATGTGTTAGCCGGCCAACATCACAATGTAGGTAAGCGAGAGAATGTTATCTTGTTATCTTACTATGCGCTCTGCTCACTGTGATTGCTCTGGCAGTGCCAGAGTACAGACAACTAGCTAATCAGCAAACTACTTACTGGCTTGGATAAAGAATCTAGGCATTATCTATAGGTTTTAGCTGTTGGTCCTTAAAAATGAAAATTAATAATAATAATAATAATAATAATAAGTTAAAAAGTGGGGGCTGGAGAGATGGCTCAGCAGTTAAGAACACCGACTGTTCTTCTGAAGGCGCTGAATTCAAATCCCAGCAACCACATGGTGGCTCACAACCATCCGTAATGAGATCTGACACCCTACTCTGCAGTGTCTGAAGACAGCTACCATGTACTCACTTATAATAAATTAATTATCAATCTTTAAAAATATAAAGCTAATTGGTTCTTTATAGTATTACTTTCTTTTAACAAAAAAAAAAAAAAAAAGTTAAAATAGCAAAACAGACATTATTAGGCTAATTAAATCTGGAAGAATATAACCTATTAACCCAAGAAATAAAACAAAACAAATGGAATGAAACAAAATTATGTGGTAAGGATTATGTGGTTTGTGGTTAGCCACACTAATCATGTTTTCTTGCTACATTTACAACAAGCATACACAGATGTTGGGCATGGTAATCCTAAAGTTTAGAAACTGACTATCTGTTTTTAATTCTGCACTTTAGTTTTGTTACATTTTAATAAGACACTAATGTACTCAGAACACCCAATAAAACATTAGAACAATGGAAAGTACAGTGAGGAATCCACTTGTAGACTGAAAACGTGTATTGTTCCAGAACCAGTTAAAGTAAAGCGCCAATAGAGGCATTTAGTTAGTAGTATCAGTGTTTTACTGAAAAACTATAAAAAACTTTAAAAGTAAAATTAAGTTGTACATCAAATAAAACTCTACTTGGTAATATAAGTCAATTAAAAACATAAACAAATCCCACCTATAGAAACTCACTGAGCATGCTTAAATGAGTGATGCCTGCAGTACTGCATTTCAGTACTTATTTCAATTAAGCTCTAAAAGTATAAAGCATATACAACCTCCTAAAAGTACTCGAACTATTTTAAAAATTAAAACTACACTAAAGCAGCTAAGACCTTATTCACTACAGCCTGATTTTCTTAGAAAGTAGAGACACCAGTCTTTTAAAAAGGAGCAGTAACCACATATCAATAGACGCGAGTGGAAAGCACTGTATGAGACTTCTCAACGCTAGCTAGGCAGACAAAAGACAACTACTATTATTAACAGCTGTAGGGCAGCATATTAAAACTACCAACTCTCTAAGATATGAACATATACTCTTGTCATTCTGTGGAGGTCAAGGCTATTACAGCCAAGCTGAAGACCTCAAGTTTACATGGTAACTGAAAGGTAGGCCATTCTTCCTTCTAGAAGGATAACAAGGGGACCAGAGTTAAATCTTTATGAAACACTCAATAATGCACACATTGCAATCCACGTCCCGCCTTCTACAGCTACTATAAAAATCCATCCCAGAGTGTGATCTTATACTAGAGGCTGCAAGAGACGCTCAGTTGAGTACTCACGAGGTGTAAGTTAGTCCATATTTCTACAGGAAGTGACCTGCGGATGGGGAGCATGAGATGACACGATCTCACTCTTTTCTCGGGAGAAATGTACAGTAAATGCCTAAAATAGACACAGGCTTTTCTGTATCATAACAACAAGCAGCGACCTCATAGACACATGTGTACAAAATGAATCTCACTGAAGGATTTAAGAAATATTTACTGTGAGATTTTTTTTTTTAATTTCTAAGTTAAGAGAATATCAGAATGTGCCTTGTGTTTATAATAAAAGTACACAGAGTACTGACAATCCCGCCATCTTCAGCAGATTCAGAGTCCAAATACTTACCTAAAAGACGATCAATTTTGTCTTAAAGAAAAAATGCTAACCTTGTCAAGGGAGAATCTAAAAAATAAAAAAACAAACCGAGAAGGGATTCTATGTCCCATTTCCTATCACTATTATCTACCATGAAAATAGTTGTAAACACTTTTATTTGTTCTTTAAAAATCAGATTTTCTAGTGATTAAAATAAGTAAACAAACAGAAACACACAGAGCCCCAACAGAATATTAAAGTCTGGAACTTTGCGTAACTAATAAAGTACACATTGCTAACAGTAGTACCTGTCACCTGTGACTCTAGCAGTAATACTGCACATCCATACTTATGGAATATTTTGGATTATTTTGTATTAATTCTTGTGTTCTACAAAACAGAAAACAGGAAAAATTTTCACAAATAATCATACAGAGCAGCTGTCCAACCATGCATTTGGCTGAGTACTGTAAGGTAAACTTTGTATTTAAGGAGTAAAAAACACCTAACCTTACATTTAAATCATGAAGTTAAAAATCACAGAAAAATTACCTTGAAAAAAAATGCATTCTTAAAAACAAACCAACAAAAATAATATATTCTGTAAGTAAATACTATTCACTAGATATACTGACAATTCTAAATGATTATGTTTACTGATATTAGAAATTTCACACTAATATGGATAAATAAAAATAGAAACTCATTTCCTTTATACTTATGTTACATGTAGAAAGTATTTGTCTGGTAAACTTTTAAAAATTGTGAATTACTGTAAAGAAAGAAGAAATTTAATATAATTTTTTGGCATACCAACAGGTGCCATGGTACACTCAGAAGGTTACTCAAGATTATTTCAAGAAAATAAGACATAAAACAAAAGCCCTCAATAGCTATAGTAAACAGTGTCAACAGTTGTATGTAAGGGGGGGAAGGTGGGCAAAACACAGAAACAACCAGCATTGCTTGGATGGAATATCTTTGTAATTGGAAAATGTTTCATTAAACAAAAACATATATAGTCCATTTTAGGTGTGGCCACTTATAATACTGCAAAAAAAAAAAAAAAAAAGACTTTAAACAGCAGTTTTAACTAGTTTTAACTAAGTTTTAATGTTTAAATGACATGTTTTAGTTGATTTGGAGAATACGTAAGATGAAACTGAAGAGAGAGGCTGTGTGTGCTGACTGGTGTGGCAAGATTGCCAAGGCGATATGGCTGAGTCTTTTAATGCATTTCTGATACCTAAGTGACAAAGTTAGCATTTTTTTTAACAGCCAGTTAAAAACTTTTTCACATGACTTATCTTTAAGAACTTTGTACCTCTAAATCATTCTTCAATGTCCAAAAATATGGCCCTGAAGAAAACACAGAACAATCTGGTGCAGATTATTTTAAGAATAAATGGGGGGGAAAAAGCTACCTTAGTAAATCTGTAGGAGACCATTCTGTTTCACCAGCCATGTAGCAACACATAAAAAACTTGCAAAGCTAAATGTTAATACTAACGAACAGTGCAAAGAAATGTGGAGGGCATAATTTTCAAGACAATGTAACTGTAAGTAAATGAAAAAAAGATTTCAAACTGCATAGTAAGTATACAATGTAATAATGTCTGTATATGCGTACTTATCAATTTATCAAAATACAATTTGGAAAACAGCATTAATGAAGATGTTATACATTTGAGGAAAGAATTAAAAAGTTACACTAAATTACTTTGCAATAAAAAGCCGGTAATAAATTGTTGATATATCCTAATAAAAATAAGATGTTCTGGTAAGATATTTTGACCCTCTAACATTGTAATACATTTCTTTTAATTTTTTGGAGTTAGATATAAACAACCCCACTGCCCCCAAACCACAAATGCTGAAGTCTAGAAATATATTATTGACCTAATGTAATGGTTACTGGGTTTATAACTAACTGGCCCAACTTTCACCAATATTCAAATAAGAAGAAAACATCCAAAAATTCTAGTTTTTAACTAGGTAAATATTATTACACTAATAGCTAATTCTCAAAGCCCTACCTATCCAGATCAATCCAGTTATTCCATGGATAAGGTCATAAAAACACCCAGGAATTACCTATCTTATTCAAGATCTCTAAGCTGGCAAATCAGAGGATACAGTATCTTGACTTTAAACACTGTCCCTTCCAGCTTCAAAATGTCAATCTGTCAACAATTGTAAAATACAGTCTTGGAAACAATTTGTAAAGTATATACTAGATTTATTATATGGCAATGGTTATTAATATTTTACAAATCAGTATTTCAAACACACACTTACTTGGTTAAACATATGGTTCAAATTAAACTATTCTATATAGAAAATGATTAACAGTCTAAGGCACACAATGGGAAGTCAGTTTATTGATCAACAGCTGATAAAAGCAGCTATTGTTTTATGAAATTATGGGACAATTTGGAAATATAAGGTAGATTAATTAATAATTCTCAGAAAACTGGGAGACATTTCTATTAAGAACTAAAATTCAAGGCTTTGTCTAACATGCACGGCAGCAAATGACTCCAGAGTCAGAATGGCCAATCAATCTTTTCGACTCATCCTGAGAAGGGAGGCAGATCTGTGAGGGCTAGTTTGATTCAGAGACGTATCATCATGACTAAGTTCCTGGAAACATTCCTTTTTGTTGTTTGGTTTTTTTGTTTGTTTATTTTTTTCGAGACAGGGTTTCTCTGTGTGACCATGGCTGTCCTGGAACTCACTCTGTAGACCAGGCTGGCCTCGAACTCAGAAATCCGCCTGCCTCTGCCTCCCAAATGCTGGGATTAAAGGCGTGTGCCACCACGCCCGGCCCTGGAAACATTCCTACACAAGCATGTACACAAGCCAGTGTCTAAAGTTCAGGTCCAGGGTGCAGTCCAGACTGTGAGGAATGATAAACATATTCTTAATGGTACACCAACTACAATAACTGGGTCATAATGAACCTCACACAACTGCAGCATCTGTGCACAGGACACAATGAATAGGGCACCCATTATAGGCGGGCGGCATGTTCCAGACACGAGCAGGAAGTCACTAATGGAAACTGAGGAGATCAAGTGGCAGCTCTAACTCCAGTGGAGGTATGGCTAGACTCTAAAAGCACAGATGCATCAAATATTAACCAGCACACAACAAAATGAATGTGTTATCTGCAGTCTGTCACTTAAACCCTTAGATACAAAGACTCAACTGATAACAGATTTTATGTATAGCAAATGTTTTATTCAAATGAACAAAAACCACTCTGCATACTTTAATTATTAAGAGGCACACTAACCATCTTAACTTGATATGAAGTCATCATTAACTGTTCCAGATTTAGAGGCGTTTTTACTATTAAATATTCATACCTGCCATTGCAGCTGAAACCATGTGTACTTGGGTAGAATCGGGATCAAAAACACCATTCAACTTTTCCTTGCAGTTTGAATAAGCAGCAAAGTATATTGCTCTAAAAATTAAAAAGTTATTAAGATATAAATCTTCATAATTTTAAAATAGAGAAGTAAAATGAAATAAAGACTCAGTCATAGTCAACACAACATCAGGTTTACCCATTTTTCCCACAAAGCACATTTAGTCCTAAAAACAAAACAAAACAAAACAAAAAAACAACAACAAAACTTAAAGGAATAGTTCTTAGCAACCATTCTCAGATCACCTAAGCCATGCTCAATACTGACAACCACTTAGCAACTACAAGAAGCGAAAAGAATTTGTGTAACATCCTGACAATGGGAGATTCTATGCAGTAGAGCTGTGGTGGCTGTACTTTATTGCTAACTCAGAGTCAGTGTACTTAACCAAGTCAGGTGAAGATAATTTTAGAGGTAGAGCTAATCTAGTCAGTCTAACCTGGTGAATTTGAGATAGTATATATTCTATACTATAAGGATACACAGAATATTCCTATATTCTACGTTCTTGGCACTGGGGATCCCACCCAAGCCTCTATCCCCTTTATACCCCTTGCCTACAGTATTCTTAAGACAAAACAATGTTAACAAATGTCATCAGGTCCATCAGGTCAAGTTATGCTTGCAATGTCTGTAAATACCCCATTAAATTTAGAGTTCTTTTAGCCTTTGAAGTACTGAATTATTGCTCGATGAATCAAATATTATCTCAACAATCCTGATGTATAAATCAGTAACAAAGTAGACCAATAACTAATAATGGACAGTTTTTATTACTGCATCTTTTCTGCTTCAAGACAAGTTATAGTATTTCCTATGATTCATTTATGTAAATAATGAATATGCACAAATCTTTATTCATAACAGCTCAGGAAAGTTACTAGAACAAAGTAACTGTTTAGGGCTGGTGAGATGGCTTGGCGGGTAAGAGCACTGACTGCTCTTCCATAAAGGTCCTGAGTTCAAATCCCAGCAACCACATGGTGGCTTGCAACCGTAATGAGACCTGACTCCCTCTTCTGGAGTGTCTGAAGACAGCTACAGTGTGTTTACATATAATAAATAAATAAATAAATCTTAAAAAAAAAAAAAAAAAAAAAGATCTGATGCCCTCTTCTGGAGCACCTGAAGACAGCTACAGTGTACTTATGTATAATAATAAATAAATCTTTAAAAAAAAAAAAATAACTTTATTAATAGTGGCTATCTAGGAGGAAAAGAATGGTGTACACAAAATACATCTAATAAGGAAATATATTTAAAGTGGAAAGTGAAATTTTATGCTACCTTTTCTACCCTTCATTTTTATAATGTAAAAGACGGATTTTCTTTTCTTTTTAAATGTTTAAGAAGATGCTCTTGCAGAGGAGCACAGCTGGGTTCCCAGCACTCATGCTGGGTGGCACACAGCCACCTGTAACTTCAGTTCCACGGGATCTGACACCTTCTGGGCCCCATGGGAACCTGTACGAATATACACATACCAATTTGGGAGTGTGTGCACACACATGCGAGTATACACACATATACATGATTTTCAAAAACTAATCCTTAAATTTTATTGTGTGTGCATTCCTGTGTGTATGTAGAGACCAGAGAATCACTTTAGGAGTGCATTCTTTACTTCCACTGTTGGTTCTGAGTGCTGAATACAAGTCATCAGGCTTGTAGGAAAAGAAGTTCCTTCCATTACACACTGAGCTATCTCACCAGCAACACCCACTCACCCAGAACTTCCCCCATATATAGCTAAGCCCTGGATTTGAATCCAAGACAATGTTGCTCAGCCTCTCAATTATAGGTGTAGGCAAAAGAGCTCAACTCTGAGTATTTTCTTAAAATGAAAGGGAAATACAGTAACAGGATGTAAATAAGGTATATAGTTTGAAGTATGGCTGGGTGTCTATATCCATCCTAAACATGCACTTTTTTGAACAGCAGGGGATCTGATCCCCTCTTCTGACTGGGCACACATGATGTACATACATTTGTACAGGAAAAACATATGTAATAAATGAATATTTTTTATATTTTTTTATATTTTGTCAGATAAACCTCGGTAAGTACAGCACTCAGGTGCATTAGTCAGGAGCACGGTCACTGAGGTCAGCAGGGCCACCCAGTAAGACTGTCTCAGAGCAAAGACAGAGACGCCCTCCACACATACACCAAACCCTTTATCTTCTTTAAAGATATTTTGTTTTGTTCTTTGAAATTTAAGAGTTACCACAGTTAGAACTATTTTATTTCACATTTCCCTTTCCAAGTAAGAGCACCCACAGTTTAAAGCAAACACTACACCGTCTCTTTACAACATGAAACATTTCCTTTGTGCTCACAGCACAATGAATTTCTGTTAGCTCCAGAACCAAGGTTTTCTTTGGAGATTCCTTCTGATTAGCAATAGAAACTCAACTATCTAACTTCCCGAGAATACTGAAATGTATGTTGTTTCTGCACATGATTATGTCCAAATATCTTGAAATAAAGACAGCCAGAATCAGCCGGGCCTGGTGGCGCAGGTCTTTAATCCCAGCACTCGGAAGGCAGAGGCAGAGGCAGAGGCAGGCGGATTTCTGAGTTCGAGGCCAGCCTGAGTTCGAGGCCAGCCTGGTCTACCAAGTGAGTTCCAGGACAGTCAGGGCTACACAGAGAAACCCTGTCTCAAAAAAAAGACAGCCAGAATCTTACTTTAATTAGACTTTTTTTTTTTACCTGGAGGGAGCCACCCCTACCAAATTGGGGCCTAATCCTCTAAACAACGAGCGAGGGCCTTCTTTTTCCAGGATAACCCTGAAAAGAGAAAAGCAAATGATTAGAAAGCAATGTTCTTCTATCACCCTTTACTAGTATCCTAGAGCAAAGCCAATGCCTCATTTCTATGTATCTTTTAGGTCCATTTCATTACTTATAAAAACATCTTGTGCAGGAGGCAGGGCACAGGAAAAAGTACTTTAGACTCAAGTGATATGCTAATGTAACAAAACTGTACATATTCTTTTCTAAAATGGCTAGCAAGACGGCTCTGTGGGTAAAAGTACTCGTCATGTAGCCTAAGGGTCTTGTCTGGATTCCTGAAACTCACGTAAAGATGGAAAGAAAACGGATTCCACACAGTTAGCCTGTTTTCTACATGTAGACTGTGGCATGGATGTACTCATACACATGCACAAAATGTTTAAAAATTCTGGTTTTAACCAAGCATGCAGACTCTTGCCTGTAATTCTAACACCTGGGAGGCTGAAACAAGAAGACCACCCTAAGTTTCAGGCTAACCTGGACTTCAGAGTGAGTTTCAAGTCAAGCTGGGCTTCAGTGGAACCCTATATCACAGTAACAGAAAGTTAGTAAGCATACAGTGGCACTGACTTGCTCTTTCTCTTCTCTCCTTTCGCCTTTTTACTTTATCATAAGAACTTTCAGTATCTCTCTAGATTTGTTTGCATGTTTGTTTTTAAATATAGATTTCTTGGTTTGTTTGTTGTTGTCTTGAGACAAGGCTTTATTCTGGAGCCCTGGCTGAGCTGAGTGCTGGGGACCAGACTCAGACTCATCTGTAGAAAGTAAACCCTCCACCACTGAGCCACAGCCCAGTCCTTCCATCTTGGAAAATACCCTCAAGTTTCACAGTATCATGTCAATCAACCGCTTCAGGGAGATGCTACTGAAAAATCTATCACCCTAATGCCCTAAGGGTTACTAGAATGCTTGGTGAGTTTCAGTCAATATTTACTATATTGAGAACTTATTGTATAAGCAACTTATGAGTAGATGAAAAGATAGAAAACGTATAACCCTTCACACTGAAAATGTTGCTGAATAGTTGTAAAAAAGAAAAGCATGTCGAGACTAATGACTTTATAGGTGACAATGAGCAAATACTGTACAAGGCATTTATCCCTAGAATGAAAAAGGGACAGAGAGTCTAAAACATAAAAGGCTGAGATTAAGCAGGTAATAAAGTTACAAAAGTGAGAAGGAACAAAGATATTTTAACATAGAAGCCAGATTAGTGGCATGTCTGCGATTATACATTTGGGAGGCTGAAATAGTTGAGGCCAGTCTAATTAGACTGACTTAGAGCAATAAACAAGCATAAGCAAAGGCAGACAGGCAGGCAGGCAAACTGCTTCTCTGAGTATCTATATACTCAAGAAAGATCTCTTAAAGGCAGGTGAATGTAATAATTAAAGGTATGAGCTGAGGGACAAGACTTTTCTTTATGAAGTCCAAGGTGTTAACTGAGAAAAAAGTAACTTTTCACTGATCCCAATTTTACCATAAGAAAAGTAGACAGTATAGTGATAATGGGTTCTTTGGTGACTAATTTATAAAGAGATTAAAGAAGAGAACGAAAAACTTAAGAAAATGGTGGTGGTGGTGCATGCCTTTAATCCCATTACTGAGTAGACAAAAGCAGGTGAATCTTTGGTGAGTTTGAAGTCAGCCTGGTCTGCAGGGTTACATAATGAAACCTTGTTTCAAGACAACAACAACAACAACAACAAAAAAAAACTGAGAAATCTATATTTAAAAACAAACAAATCTAAAGAGATTTGAAAGATCTTATGATGAAGTAAAAGCAAAATTATTGAAAACCAGAACAAATATATATCTCAGGCATCTAAGGGAGAATTTTAAGACCTAATCAACAGTAGTGTCATAATTGTGATGCAAAGATTTATTTCCTGGGACTGGAGGGATGGCTTAGTGGGTAAGAGTCACCAGCTGCTCTTCCTGAGTTCAATTCCCAACACCCACATGGTAGCTCACAACCATCTATAACCTTAGTTCCTGTGGAATCTGATCCTGTGGAATCTGATGTCTTCTTCTGGTGTACACGTATGTAGACAAAAGACCCATATACATAAGATACATGAATAAGTTTAAAAAAAAAAAAAAGATACATCTCCCACAGCAATCAATACTTTTCTGTAATTGTGACATTTTAATTTAATTCAAAATTTCTGAGTTTTATTCTACCTTTCCTGTTCTTGGGTAACCAAGTTGAACAAGTGTGATGCAATTTAGTAGCAAATGTAAACACCTGGATGAGCACATCTGCGCCTACAAAACAAACACTACTGAGCAAATTCAAACAGATTAGAGTCCTGTGAGCTGATAAGGCAGACACTCAGGCACTGGGCTCTAATACACATCTAAAGACAAGGAAACTGATCTGAGAAGTTTTTTATTGTTTTGTTTTTTGAGACATGGTTTCTCTGTGTAGCCCTGGCTATCCTGGAACTTGCTCTGTAGACCAGACTAGCCTCACACTCAGAGATCTGCCTACTTCCTTCTTCCAAATGCTAGGATTAAAGGCATGTGTCACCACAGCCAGTCTTGAATGTGAATTAAGTCTAGTAATATAAACATTTTTCCCAAATCAGAAAATGACAACACACAGGTATTTAAAAGCTGGGCTGTTTCAAGCTGCAGCTGTTTAGGTTATATGTTCTATATTTTGTAAATGGAAACAGACTGCCAGCAACTAGATGCAGGTATTTGTGCACATATGTGAATATTAAGCACACAATAGTACAACTCAACCACCTGGGCACGCTGGAACAGAGGCAGGCCTGTTTTACAGGCTGAATTCTAGACCAGTGAGGACTACCTAGTGAGACCTTGCCTGAAAACAAATCAAACAAAAAAATTCACCAATTCAAAGCTAAATACCTAGGATACCTTTAGAAAAGAAACCCACTGGATAATGTAGAAAAATATTCTAAATATATACAATTTGGAAATATTCCATTTCACACAATCTTTATAATTGTTCTACTCATTTATGGCCTATCACTACTATAAAGTATGATTCATACTTCTGACTTTTGAGTTTTCTAAAGAACCTTTTAAAATATGGAAGATAAAAACTAAGCATGTGGAAATCACTAAAATCACAGCATCAAAAACAAAATCCATGAATTTTTGCTCTTACTTTAGACAATGAAGGGGTCCAGGGGACACTACTCGGTTGACACTGGCTCCAGCCATGGTGTTTAGCTGAACTTCAGAAATATACAGTGTCACAGAAGAAGACTGCAGCCGTGTTTTGACAACTTCCAGTGGACATGTCAGAATAGCTCCCACTGTGCCACCACACCTACAAGCAAAACAAACAAACAGTAAGTCGAGAATGCAGGCATCTAATCGGCCACTGTGAATGTACATACTCTCCTACCTAGTGCTCTGACCCAAGCACACTACAATTTAAAATGTTGAAGACTTAATTTTTTTGAAAGTTTCACTTCACTGCAAACAAACACTTTCAGTTACTGAAAAGAACTGAGGGAACCTTGGAAAATACTGTCATGTTGTAACTGGTGGCCCTAGTACCCACATATCAGAATAATATGGAAAAAAATGAGTTTAGTAATTTACACAGAAAGTACTATTAGGTAAGGGAAGATTTCCAATGATGGCTTTTACTAAAAATGACCGACAAACCGAACTAAGGCTATAAGTGGTGGTTAGTGCTTCTTGCCCATGGGCGACTCATAGCTCTGTTGGAACTACAATGTGTAACATCTTTCAAATTTCTAATCCTTTAAAAATCCCAGAACTGCCGGGCGTGGTTGTGCACGCCTTTAATCCCAGCACTTGGGAGGCAGAGGCAGGTGGATTTCTGAGTTC
>NC_034599.1:90551072-90555854 GCF_900095145.1 Mus pahari
AAAAACCAAAAAAAAAAAAAAAAAAAAAAGGAAACAAAGAATATACTTTATATTGATAATAACTATGTGCCATTAAGAAAATTAAAACTGAAAAGTTGTATCATACTAAAATGTAAAACTTGCCCTCTCTGAGAGAAACTGTTAAGAAAGTGGAAAGAGTGTCAAGGCTAATTTGCAAATCGTATGCCTGACAAAGGAAGTCCTGCTACTCAGAAACTAGACAGCCATTAACAAGACAGTTAGCAGAATTTACAAATGATAGGTAGGTGTATTCAAACAAACACGGACCGTCTTCAGTCATCTGCCATCTGGGATGTAATGGGATACATAGCTATTTACTGCTAAAAAAATTTTTTTTAAAGATTTATTTATTTATTTATTATATTTAAGTACACTGTAGCTGTCTACAGACACTCCAGAAGAGGGCGCCAGATCTCATTACAGATGGTTGTGAGCCACCATGTGGTTGCTGGGATTTGAACTCGGGACCTTCAGAAGAGCAGTCAGTGCTCTTAACTGCTGAGCCATCTCTCCAGCCCTACTGCTAAAATTAAAAAAGCTGACACTTGGAACAACCATATAGAAAACAGAATGACACTTTCCATAGGTAGAGATGCATGTAAATTGTAACCTCACTCCTAGGTTCTGACTGGATAGACAGGCAGACATGCTGAAATGCCTATTTATGAATGTTTTTATAGCAGCTTAACCTACAGTGGCTAAAAACTGAAAAACCACACAAATGTCTGAATTAATCAAGGACTGCTGAACTATATAGTACATCTATAAATTGAATACTATCCTCCAATAAAAAAACCTAGGATGAATCTCAAACATTATGCTCCTTGAAAATATCTGCCATGCATGGCTTTAATTATAGGAGATTTTCACTTTTATGATATTCTGGAAAACGCAAAACTAGAAGGGCAGAAATGAGATTTGTGGCCACCAAGGGTAAGTAATTTGGAAAGACTGCTTGCTGGTCTGAGAGAGTTCTTGGGATAAAACTTAATGAGCTCTAAACTCAAGTGAGAGTGACACATGTGTGTGTCAGGACAGCTGAGGAGAACTGTACAGAGCAAAGGAACTAAAGGGAGTGGAATAGTGTAAGCTGGGGTTAGATACAAAAGGTCAAGCCAGTCAAATCCTGAAATAAATGAAGTAGATGATCTCCAGACACCATTCTTTCTTTTTTGTTTTTTTGTTTTTTGTTTTGGTTTTTCAAGACAGGGTTTCTCTGTATAGCCCTGGCTGTCCTGGAACTCACTCTGTAGACCAGGCTGGCCTCAACCTCAGAAATCCACCTGCCTCTGCCTCCCGAGTGCCGGGATTAAAGGCGTGCACCACCACACCCGGCTTCCAGACCCCATTCTTACTAAGAGCTATTGGTAGTTGACAGCTGCTAGAGTAAGTAAAATCACATTTAAAATTTGAGTGATGATTTGAGCTACTGGGACCATTTGCACACTCCAGTGGATGGTCCAACACTCATGCAGACAAAGGCAGCCCCAACTAGATAGTGTGTGTGTGTGTGTGTGTGTGTGTGTGTGTGTGTATGCATGAAATTAGGGGACTGTACTGAGAGGAATATGGGGGTGTTGGAGGGAGGTTTATAGGAGTAGATATATTTCACTGCACATGCATGAAACTCTCGAGAATACAGATCTTTTCAAAGCTGTGCTGGTTAGTCTTTTGTCAATCTGATACTAGAGTTATGTAGGAAGACAGAATCTTTATGGGAAAACGCCTTCAACAGCTTGGCCTCTGGGCATGTCTAGGCAAGTAGAGGCATTTTCTTGATAATGACTGATGTGGAAGGGTCTAGCCCATGGTAGGTGGGGCCACCCCCGAGCAGATGGTTTTGGGTTGTTTAGGAAAGCAAAATCAGTAGCCTATGGACAGTAAGCAATGTAAACAGGGTTCCGAGGCCTCTGCTTGAGTTCACCTCTTCTGCAGGTTCCTGCCCTACCTGAGTTCCTTCCTTGGCTTCCCGAAGTGATCTGCGGTGATTAGGACAGTAAGTCAAACAAACCCTTGCCCTAGCTGCTTTTGGTCATGCATTTATCATACAACAGAAAGCAAACTAGAAGCCAGGCATGGTGGCGCACGCTTTTAATCCCAGCACTCAGGAGGCAGAGGCAGGAGGATTTCTGAGTTTGAGGCCAGTCTGGTCTACAGAGTGAGTTCCAGGACAGCCAGGACTATACAGAGAAACCCTGTCTCGAAAAACCAAAAAAAAAAAGAAAAGAAAAGAAAGCAAACTAGAACAAAAGCCAAATGTGAAAATTAGCAATATATGAAGAACTTGGAGCTGAATGCATTTCCACTATGTAAAAACATTTAATATATTTAGGTCCACAAGTAAAATACCCAGCAAGAATCTTCCCAGAAGCAGCAGGTATTTGTGACAGAAATCTTACTTTCTAAAGGGAATACAGCTGGGATAAGGCTCCTGATAGTATCTGTCAAGCAAGAATTGAGCCCTAATTTCCCAGCACCCACGAATGTACCCACACCCCCACACTCCTGGGCAGGAGCTGAATTCCCTGATGAGTTCAAAAACCCGAGTTGAAATTTAAGAAAATGCACTGGATGCAGATACACTATCTCAGTCTTTTCAACTGCAGACAAGAAAGACTTTGATAGCCAGAGAGAACACAGAGAGCACATCACACTGTCAGACCGCCTCCTGAGTACCCAGCACCACTGGGTAAACAGGCATTGTATTTATGATTACTATTATTATTTTTAAGATATATTTATTTATTTTATTCATGAGTTCACTGTAGCTGTCTTCAGACACACCAGAAGAAGGCATAAGATCTGATTACAGATGGTTGTGAGCCACCATGTGGTTGCTGGGATTTGAACTCAGGACCTCTAGAAGAGCAGTCACTACTCTAAATCGCTGAGCCATCTCTCCACCCCCAAAGGTATTTTATTTTTATGGCATCATGACTGCACAGGAGTAAAGCACTGTGCTGCAATGCACTTAATTCTCTGCCTAAATGAACATGAACACAACTAAAATATATTAAATATATTTTAGCTCATATATGAATATAAGATGTGGATGACATAAGTATTCTGTTTTCCTTCTTTTTTTCTATTTTTTATTTATTTCTTTGGCTTAAGTATTCTAAGCTAAGCAAATAATTAATTAATGGAAAGGCCTGGGAGCCATGGTACAGGGTTAACAGTTCTAGCTCTTGGGAGGCAGAAGCAGAATCAGAAGTTCAAGATGACCCTCAGCAACACAGTGAGTTCAAGCAAGTCTAGGCTAGTCCTATATTAAAACAAAAACAAAAACCAAACCCCAAATACTATGCTATATTACTTTAGCCCTACTCCACTTCTCCAGTTTCATATCAATAGATTTTTAAAGGACAATATTTTAAACATTTTAAAAATAATATTTTGCATAACCAACACAATCATGTTTTTAAAAAAATAGTGAGAAGCAGCAGGATCACAAGCTCAAGACCCACCGAAGTCAGGGTGTTCCAAGAGCAGCTAGGTCAGCTGAGTGAGACCCTGTCTCAAGATAAAAAGAAGGCTGGAAGCATGAGGCTCTTGGTTTACTTTGCAGAATCAAGATGAGGAAGTTTCTGAAATCAAAACTAGCTGAAAAGTCTCTAATTACCCATGCAGGAAGTTCTAGGTTAAAAATCAGCAAGGAAGCGAAAAGGGTTCAAGGGTTTCTGACAACCATCAGAAAAACAAGTAGAAGAAAAAGAAAATGACACGACCTCAGCCCTAGGGACGCAGAGGCAAGTGGACTTGATCTACACAGCAAACTCCAGGCTAGCCATAGGTACATAGCAGATTTTATCTCAAAGAGCCAAAGACTCAAAGAAAGTGACAACCCAGAAAGAAAAATTAACTGCCTTAAGTCTCGCTGGCTGTGTAGCCAGGCTTCTCAGCAGCCCACTCCAAAGGCCTTAATGCAGGCCCTCCCTCCTCAGTGCTTTTCTCCTCTGACCCAGTGGTATGGCCCTGAGTCAGAGGGACTGTAGTGTGGCACCCAACTAGTCTACTAATGTGAACATTTTACTATTTAAAAAAATCATACTTTAAAGTTATTTCTGTAAGTCACTCATTTGCTCCATGTTTTCTTCACTGGCTATTCCATGGAAAGAACAGCCAAGTTTGAGACCAAAGAACATTAAAAAATCATTATAGCATCAAAAACATCTCTAGATTATGAATCTTACTGAACTATAAAAGGCATAATACCTTTGGTACATCCAAAGTAACCTCAATTATTTCTTCTTAGTCAAACTACCTGGATCAATGTGTATTTTTTTTTAAAGATTTATTTATTTATTATATGTAAGTACACTGTAGCTGTCTTCAGACAGTCCAGAAGAGGGCATCAGATCTCATTACAGATGATTGTGAGCCACCATGTGGTTGCTGGGATTTGAACTCTGGACCTTCGGAAGAACAGTCGGGTGCTCTTACCCACTGGTGCTCTTACCCACTGAGCCATCTCACCAGCCCCCTGATCAATGTGTATTTTAATAGTTCATAGGCAGTAGGGAGGGGCTGGAACAATGGCTTCATGGTTATGAGCACGGGTTGCTCTTCCAGAGAATAGAAGTTCAATTCCTAGCATCCACGTGGAGCTTCACAATAGTATGTATCTAACAGCAGCTCCAGAATAGCCAATGCTCTCCAATGTTCAACGGTACCCAAAATGCATACAGAACAGATACATGAGCAGGTAAAACCTCTCTCTCTCTCTCTCTCTCTCTCTCTCTCTCTCTCTCTCTCTCTCTC
>NC_034599.1:90555865-90562179 GCF_900095145.1 Mus pahari
TAGCATCATGAAAGGCGTTCCTGAATAAAGTGCTGTCGAGAAGGATCTCAGGTGTCGAGTCGTTCTTGCTGGTCAAGGCCGACGGCGACACACAGAATATTTAGAAAAACAAAAACAAAGCTCTACAAACAGACCTTATAAGAAAGCAGTGTGCCCACTGAGGGCTTCAAAGTGCTGCCCCACCCAAGCTTACTTACCATGGTGCATAAGGACTAAGCAGAGAGTGCGGGGACGGGATGGCAAAGGACCATGACTGACTGAAGAGCAAGCAGTCAGTACCAAGCAGTCCAGGCTCAATCATCCTAAGGACCATGAACCTGCCAGGTGCAGACACAAAAGCAGTCGTAGAGTCTCGAACTGCTGAAGCACTAGAACCAGTCCCAGTGTCTGCAAAAAACTTTTACTAAACATTGGGGTAGGGGCACAGGAACCTAAGAATATTCAAGGTTCTGTTGCAGGAAAGGGACCAACATGCAAGAACTGATTCCAAGACTGAATGACAGATGTAAGCTGCCTTCCTTCTGAGGCTCTGAGTGTGCCTGGGCCAGGACACTTGTTAGACAGGCCAAGAACTTCCTACATGTGAAAAGTATTTCCTGAGTAGGTCTACACGACTGAGTTGTGTGCACATCTTTAAAGGTGCTTGGGAAGCCGTCTTTCTTAACTACACAAACCTATTTTCTCAAATAAATGCAGCTTTACTTTGTAAAAACAGAATGAACAGGCTGATCCATTTTTCCGTCTCCAAGTAATACACCATCTCACAAAAACCAGTTTACAAAAAGGTTAACCAATCTTGGGGGGTGGGGCTTGTTTATTAAAATATATGGTCCATCTCAAAATCCTGTAAACCTCATTAAGGAATTCTTACCCCCAACTTTTTCTTCTGTAGCTTATTTGTTAACCAATATTACAGACTGAGCATTATCTCCATGACTTTTGTACGTAAGTCAATAAATATTTTTTCCCAAAATGGATAGGAACATTTCCTATGCAGTAATAAATTACCATGAAAAAATAGATTTAAGGGGGGGAGGGATATTTAAGGTATATGTAGAGTTTCTGGTATAGTAAACATAGGTTATTCTTACTTTGAATGCTAGAGCAAAATAAAGACTATTAACATGCAAAAATGCTGGTCAACTGATAAACAGACGTGTGGAAGGAAACTATCACATAGATCAAGATGCAATTGTAGAGCATCAGACTAAGGACTAAAAAAGTCCACTGTGGGAACAAAACATGCGGAAGGACTATGGTGCATATTGAGGTAATTTCCCCCATAAAGTATAACTTATATCTACTTGCTTCCCTTTGCATCAAATTTGAAAGCTGTCCATTAGTTTTCTATTTCTTTCCCGTTCCAATCACATTTCTAACCCCTTGTCCTGTAAACACCCAATCAAAATCACTAAGTCAGAGCACGTCCAATGGCTAAGGGCTCTAAACATAATGCACATGACAGTAACACTAGAAGGCTCAACATTTCTTCCTGGCTATAGTATACTTGCCTCACTGGATTTCAGAACACACTTTCGATTCTCCTGCTTCTTTCCCCCCTTCTCGTTTTTGAGACAGGACCTCATTAGCAGACCAGGCTGACCTGGAAATCTGCCTACCTCTGCCTCCTGAGTGCTGGGTCAAAGACAGGCACTACCTAGCTCTTCTGCTCTGGTAATTCTTCCTATTCTAGTCTTCTTAAGTTTAATATTTTATTTATTCATCTTACATCCCTCCTGGTGGCCCCTCCCACAACCCTTCCCCAGTCCCCCTCCTTCTCCTCTGAGCAGGTGGGGACCCTGGGTATCAACCCACCTGGCCTCTCCTCTCCCACTGAGGCCAGACAAGGCAGCCCAGCTAGAACACATCCCACTTATAGAAAACAGCTTCAGGGACAGCCCCCACTCTCTGTTCTAAGCTTTTATTGGAGATTTGAACTTAAAAGTCCCCATGCATAGGCAATCGCCCTTCCCTGAATGTACCATCACCAGACCCTTGCATGAATATTTTTAAGTGAAACTGGTAGAAACCCAAAACACTCTGCTTCTAGATGAAGAATAATGAGACTACCAACAGCTGCCTTACACAGCTTTGCCTTCAGACTCCCAGTACAAAACAATGTCATACTATATTTATAAACATGGTCTTAGAATTTAAAATTACCCCAAGGGTTCTTGGGAATTCTAAAGAGTCCTAGCCCCTCCCCACCCCCTACACTAATCCACTGCAGGGAAGTAGTTTAAGAATTCTCCTGGTTTTCCAATCCATTGGAATGAATTCTCACAGGGGGTCTATGTCTCAACGTTTAAGATCTCTCCCCACCATTCATTCATAGGTTCAAATCCTACTACCTAAGGTAACAGTAGCTGGGCTTTGGGGAAGTGACTAGATAGTGAGGGTAAAGCTTTATGTTTGGAGCCGGGCATGGTGGCGCACACCTTTAATCCCAGCACTTGGGAGGCAGAGGCAGGTAGATTTCTGAGTTCGAGGCCAGCCTGGTCTACAGGACAGCCAAGGCTACACAGAGAAACCCTGTCTCGGGGGAGGGGGGGGAAGCTTTATGTTTGGGATTAGTGCTCTAAAGACCCTGCTACCATCTGAGGTCAGAGTGGGGATGAAGTCAGAGGAGGCATAGCCTCACCAGGCAGGCACGCAAGCAATCGGCCATCACTACCATCTGGTCTCTAGAACTAGAAAAAAAATTAATGCTAACTTTTTAGATGCTACCTGATTTATGGTGTTTTGCTGTAGCAGCCCAAAAGGTCTTTGCAGGATCGATCTGGAGACAAGGCTCATTGGTTAAGAGCATTACTGGGCAGGTCATGGTGGCCAATGACTTTAATCCCAGCATTGAGGAGGCAAAGGCAGGTGGATCTCTGAGTTCTAGGCCAGCTTGGTCTACACACTGAGTTCCAGGACAGCCACAGCTACATAGAAAGACCCTGTCTTGAAAACAAGAAGGAAGGAAGAAAGGGAAGAGAAGAGGGAGGAAGAGGAAGAGGAAAAGGAGGAAGAGGAGAAGGAGGAAGAGGCAGCGGCGGCGAAGAATAAGAAAGTACTTACTGGTCTTGCAGGACCAGGGACCAGCTCCAGGATTGGTTTGCTTGGGTTCTTACAAATGTGTGTGTGTGTGTATATATATACATCCAAATATACATGTGTATGCACACACATACACAAATATATAAATTTTTAATGTTAAGCTTTATTTTACTTAATGTATACAAATGTTTTGTATCATGTGTGCCTGAAGTACAATGAAAACTAAACCTTATTTACATTTTGTTTTGTTTTGTTTTGTTTTGTTTTTTGCAGGCTACTATGATTTGTCTCTATAACTTAATTAACCCAACCAATGGCCTTATAAATTCTGAGTATTAACTCTGGCAAAGGTATAATGAGCTCAAAGGGTGACTTAAAGTAAGCACAAGTTCAGCTCATGGATATGCCATTAAGACCCAAGGTCCAGTGCTGTCTGTTTCAAATGCTCCTATTTAACAGTAGAGCCCGAATCGTCCTGGGGATGAGCCCACCTGCCTATACACTATTTTAGTCATCAGGTAGGGAACTCAAAGGCTCCCGTGTTAAGAAAACCCTTGCCTGAGAATAAATGCCACTATGAAAGGTTACACTTGGCTCTTTTAAGGTAGCCTGAGCATAATCCAAAGAAGATCTGTATGTGAGGAGTCCAGGCATAGAGCCCACAAAGACACGCCCCTCCTGTAGTAAAGTGAATTTTACAGCTCCTAGTGCATATAATTCTATCGCAATAAACAAACAGCAATTATGAAGAACACATTAAATTATTGCCAAAACAAGCAATTTTGATATATAACTTACGCATGTTCAATTAAGAACATTTCCAAGGCCAGGCGTGGTAGCGCACGCCTTTAATCCCAGCACTTGGGAGGCAGAGGCAGGTGGATTTCTGAGTTCGAGGCCAGCCTGGTCTACAGAGTTCCGGGACAGCCAGGGCTATACAGAGAAACCCTGTCTCGAAAAACAAAAACAAAACAAACAAACAAAAAAACAACAAAAAAAGAACATTTCCAACATAACCTGCCCTCTATCTCTTTATGTTCAGTACATATAACACTGCCAGAACATTACACAGAACAGAATTTATGTACTGTATGACTGTCAAGACTTCTACAAGGGGTCTGCAACCTTATAGGTGAAACAACAATATGAACTAACCAGTACCCCCAGAGCTCATGTCTCTAGCTGCATCTGTAGCAGAAGATGGCCTAGTCGGCCATCATTGGGAAGAGAGGCCCCTTGGTCTTGCAAACTTTATATGCCCCAATACAGGGGAACACCAGGGCCAAGAAGTGGGAGTGGGTGAGAAGGGGAGCAAGGGAGGGGGGTGTATAGGGGACTTTCGGAATAGCATTTGAAATGTAAATGAAGAAAATAGCTAATAAAAAATTGGAAAAAGAAAAAAAAACAGACTTCTACAATAACTTATTCCTCATTTTACATGCATGAAAGTGTTTGGCCTTAGGGAATTTGTCTTGGCATCTGTATGTTTTTCTGTATTTTGATTAAATGCGCTTTGCTATCACCGACCACTGCTTCTACAGAGTGTATGTATATATGGAACCTCTATATAAGAATACGAGATTGAGCCTGGCATGGTGGTGCACGCCTTTAATCCCAGCACTTGGGAGGCAGAGGCAGGCAGATTTCTGAGTTCGAGGCCAGCCTGGTCTACAGAGATGAGATTGAAATGCAATGGGAAGGAGGGGAATTCCTACCACACACACACACACACCTTGCCCCGTTTAACATCCCCTACTGAGCGCCTACCAGACTTCTTGATAAGTGGAAGGAATGAACTGATATTTTTGGATCTCTTAATAATTCTCCATTCCAGCTCTCAAAAAAAAAAAAAAAAGCCGACAGAGAATGGCCTAAGTTCACAAGTGTTTATAAAATGATGATCCTAGTATAACTGGAAAGTATCCACGTTCAGACTAACATTTATATCCTACACAAGCATGTGCTTTAACAAAACTTGCACATATATAAGCCTTAACAAAGAATATACAAAGGAGCCACGAAAGGATCTAGAAGAGACCATGTCAACTCTGCTCTACAGAAGTGATTCAAGAATTCTGTCTATTTCTTAACTCAAAACAAAATAAAATACCAACCTGAACTACATCTATGGCCTTCTAACTTTCAGGTGTTTCCAGAAGATCTAATTACAAGTAGAAATCCAACTACAAGACGTCATCCTTACTTTCTCCTACTCTGCCCCCCTGCCCCCCCCCACACACACACGGAGAAAAAGGGGGGAGGAGGGAGGGAGAGGGGAGAGAGATATTAATAAAATGTTCTAAGGGGCCGGGCAGTGGTGGTGCACGCCTTCAATCCCAGCACTTTGGAGGCAGAGACAGGCAGATTTCTGAGTTCGAGGCCAGCCAGGGCTACACAGAGTTACTCTGTATCAGAAAACCAAATGAAAAAAAAAAAAAAAAATGTTCTAAGGGTCCGAGGATGGAGCCCTGTGGCAGAAAACTTGACTAGCAGGTGCCAAGTACAGGTACTGCAGAAACTAAATTAGCCCTTATTGGCAGTAAGCGCTTTAGAGACACAAAAGGCAAACTGCTTCTCATAAAATTAGTAGTTGTTTTAATGCCAGAAGAGTGGACGGTTCAAAATTAGTGAATCATAAATGTTGAATGAAATGTGTGCCAACTATGTAAAGTACTGTCATTATTGACAACAGAATCCCCACACATTAACTCAAAGCAAACAACCATGCAAAGAATGCATGTGTATGTATCCCTTAAAGTGGCTGATCCAAGACTCAAACCACGAAACTTTAAAATACTACTTTATTCTGGTTTTTTTTTTTTTTTGGTTTTTCGAGACAGGGTTTCTCTGTATAGCCTCGGCTGTCCTGGAACTTACTCTGTAGACCAGGCTGGCCTCGAACTCAGAAATCTGCCTGCCTCTGCCTCCCAAGAGTGCTGGGATTAAAGGCGTCCGCCACGCCCGGCTTTACTTTATTCTATAGGTTAAAAAGTTAATTCACCATAGCGATTTTTTGTGACAACTTTATAGTCTTGCAGGTGAAAGTCTTAACGTTGTTCTATTTCTCTAAATAATTGGGAAGGAACATATCGAATGGAAGAACAACAAACTTGGCTCAGCAAAATGGCTGTAGCTGGGGGAGTCAGCAAACCAGACTTCAGGCTCCATACTAATCCTGTACGCACATATAATGAAATATTCATTTAATACTCGACTTCTCTCAAACCATCCATACCCCTTCTCCAAAGCAGGTAGTGCTTGGGGGGGGGGGG
>NC_034599.1:90562196-90574035 GCF_900095145.1 Mus pahari
GNAAAAAAAAAAAAAAAAAAAAAGACAGCGATTTCAAAGTCATCGCCGCTTTTGCATCATCTCCCACAAACGGGGGCAGGCAAGGGAAGAGAAAATTTTCCGAAGCTGGAAATAACCTCCGCGCACCGCGGGCGAGCACTGCAACGCCCTCCCCGCCGGCTACGACGCGGGCCAGCCAGCAGCAAAGGCGCAGCGGCGGCCGGAAACAAGGTCGCCCGCGAACGTGGGCAACGTGAGGCCCAGTCGTGCGGGGCGGGGAGGCCGAGCCGGCTCCCATTTTGTCGCCAAGGCCGAGCCTCCTCCGCGAGGTCCCGGTCCGTGTGCCTCCGCGGTCGCGCAGAACCAGACGAGCTAGGCCGCGACTCACGCCCTGCCCCCCGCCCAGGCCCGGCGTGGCCTCCGCGGGCCCGCGCGCCCCAGCGACCTTACCCCCCGGCAAACAGATGCACCAGCGTGTCCCTCTGGCTCATTCTCTCTTCTGCATGTCCTCCGGGAGCAGAGGCGGGACGCGGACCCAGCAGGCCGCCACGGCCAGCGGCGACGGCCGAGAAGGGGGACGCCGGGGGGAGTGGGCGGAGCCGCCGCTGCGGAAGGCCACCCGCGAACCCACCCCGCCGGGTTCCTGCTCCAGCGAGCTCCGCCGGACTGCGCAGCGCGAGTCGTGAGGAGTCGGAGGTCCCTACATAAACAGAAGCTCCTATTGGGTTAGGCCGCGTGACGTCACGAGGTTCGCACGCCTCTTTCACGTGATCGCCCAGGGGGGCTCCTCAATGAAGGGCCGCGGGGCAGGACGGGAGCGTTTGCTCGGGTGTAGCGGGTCGGCTCGCCCGCTCACCTGACGCGCTCATCCGAAGGCTGCCCAGCCCTCGCCACTTACCTGCGCCGGCCGCCTGGGACAATCTAGGATAAAACCCCAGCGGCTCAGGGACACAGCAGATTTGTGGGTTTAGAACTGAAGCTTTCTGCTTCCCGAGGGTTTGCCTTGGAAATCACTTGTGCGACGATACTCGCTTGCACGCTCACAAACAGCACGGCATTAAAGATGATCATTAAACATAAGTGTTCAATTGGGATCTGCTGGGGAGTGGCGAGATAAATCGTATTTTTTGTTGTTGTTTGTTTGTTTTGGTCAGGAAAGAGATGCAAAATCTCACTGCGAGACCAACCCTGGCTGCTCTCTGGGGCTTGCCCTCCAACTCACAGAGACCGGCATGCCTTAGACTCCCAAGTGATGGGATTAAAGGTGGTTCACATTCAGTGGAACATTCCTGAGATGGAATGCTGACAGAGAATTCCTGTCAGGACTAAGTCACATGAGGGAGAAGTGTTCAGAGAAGGGCAAGTAGATTAAAACGTGAAGGTTTACTACAGGAATAAACGAGCTACTTATTTTACTAATCAACATATTTCTTATATGTATATGTACGACTAGGGAAAGTTTTCTTTCTCTAGAAAATGGCGATTTCAATTTTTTTGTTAACTGGTTATCATTTGCAAGGTACAGATGAACCATTAAAATAATATAATAGATATCAATATGCTAATCACACAGAAGGAACAGGAATGCATCTCATTATTTCTTTCTCTTCATCCTCCTCCCCCATAAAACTGCCCTTCCATTTGCAGGGCCCCCATCACCCTTTCCAGCCCACATGAAAATTTCCAGAGTCTCTTATGGGCACAACTTGACAAAATTCTAACTGCCTTAGTTCTCTCCGTGTTTGACCAGCACCTAAATTCTAACTTCTGGGAGATAGGATCTTTTAGTGACTAAGGGACCAAAGTGATCTTCCCTGTCAGGAGAGTTGGTCTCAATCAAAAGAGTACCTCAAAAACAGAGGTCTCGCCTTCCTGGCTAACAATGGTTTCTAATTTCAATTGCTAAAAAGTTGAAGAAAGTTCTTAGTAGGTGGGAGGAAGTGGGTGGGTACAGTAGAGCACAGCCAGACAGAGGTCATCTTTTCTTCTCTGTTTTTCTGTTATTTTTATTTCTTGTACGTTTAGAATTTTTTTTTTTTTTTTTTTTTTGAGACAGGGTTTCTCTGTGTATCCCTGGCTGTCCTGAAACTCGCTCTGTAGATCAGGCTGGCCTTGAACTCAGAAATCCACCTGCCTCTGCTTCCCAAGCGCTGGGGACAGGAGGTTTAGAAATTCTTTTTAAAAAAAAAAAAAATGTATGTATTTATTTATTATATGTAAGTGTACACTGTAGCTATCTTCAGACACCCCAGAAGAGGGCATCAGATTTTGTTATGGATGGTTGTGAGCCACCAAGTGGTTGCTGGGATTTGAACTCAGGACCTTTGGAAGAGCAGTTGGCGCTCTTAACTGCTGAGCCATCTCACCAGCCCCAGGTTTAGAAATTCTTAAAAGCTTCAGCCCTCCCATGGGCAAGGACAGTTTTAAGTGGTGGGGGTTTGTTGTATAAGGTTGTATTGTGGTAAAACATGACCAAAAGCAACTTAAGGAGAAAGGGATTTTTGTTTTTGTTTTTGATTTTTTGTTTTTCGAGACAGGGTTTCTCTGTATAGCTCTGGCTGTCCTGGAACTCACTTTGTAGACCAGGCTGGCCTCGACCTCAGAAATCCGCCTGCCTCTTCCTCCCAAGTGCTGCCGCCACCACCACCACCCAGCATTTATGTGCCTTTGCTTTTCTATCCTCCTTCTCCTGGTCCTCCTCCTCTTCCTCTTCGTCTCTCCCTCCCCATCATGGGGTCTCTTGCATCCCAGCTGGCCTTCAACTTACTACATATCTGAGAGTGACCTTGAACTTCTGATCCTCCTGACTCCACCTCCCAAATCCTGGGATCACAGATGTATGCCTCCAAGCCTGCTGTTTATGTAGTCTTGTGGTTTGAAGCACAGTTGCTGATGGACCCCAGGGCTCCATGCATGCTCCGCAAGCACTCCCAGGGCTCCATGCACAGGGCTCCATACATGCTCTGCAAACACTCCCAGGGCTCCATGCATGCTCCGCAAGCACTCCCAGGGCTCCATGCACAGGGCTCCATGCATGCTCTGCAAGCACTCCCAGGGCTCCATGCACAGGGCTCCATGCATGCTCTGCAAGCACTCTTCCAACTGAACCACATCCAGGCCCTCGTTTTACTGTAAGCAGTAAGTTCAAATGCAGAAGAGTTTAAAGAAAAAAAATTAAAATCTTCTTGTCATTGTCATTTCTCACATCCTACTTTTCAGTGGAAACCATTGTCAATAGCTGGGTGATTATCCCTTCAAATACTTTGCGCCACGATGATGATAATCTTGAAGTACTTCATATTTATATAGTACTCTGTATGGCTAGACCTTGATTGCCCTTTTAAGTTACAATTGACATGTAATAAACCATGCCTGTTACACAATTTAGTTTGGTGATTTGTATGTGTATATACACCAGAAGCACTGCTGTAATAAAGATAATTATTATATCCACCAACACACCCACCCCATCCCCAAATCTCCTGCCTGTTATAGGTTTTCCAGTTTTTTTTTTTTTAACCCCTTTAGGCAACCACTAAATCTATCTAGAATTTTATCTAAATAAAGCCACAAAAGGAATACCTAAATACATACACACCACATATGCATATGTGTGTTGTCTTTTTTTGATGTGCATAATTACTATTAGACTAATTCATATAGTAGCAAGAATCAATAGCTCATTTCTTGTCTTGTGGCAGCAATTTTCGGTTATTACAAATAGAGTCATTATGAACATTCATGTGTGTGCATAGACATATGCTTTTTGTGTACCAGACAGTGTTGCAAATACTTAGGAAATATTTAAATTAACCCTCTTGACAAGCATTAGAAGGAAGTCCCCTCTCGCAGACAGGAAGTTGAGATATGAAGAGTTTATGCGACTTATCAAGCTGACCCAACTTGCAAGTGATGAGCTGTGCTGGAAGTGGAAGAACTCTGGTTCCAAAGTCTGTTCTCTCATCCTTTAGTCCACACTGATAGTTCACTAGCCCTGCCCTCCTCCAACACGATGAGATGGAAGCTGAAAGCCCCCCCCCCCCTACACACACACAACCCCCGTTGAGACTATAAACTGAAGGTCCTACAAAACCTTGAACATTTTTGGAAAGAGTCACCAGAAGTTAAGGTTCTAGAGAAGACCAGGTATGCACTTGTATCTGACCCCGGGATGGAAAATCCCAGGCCAGTAACTTCCTCATGCAGTTTAATCTCCCCTTGGGTGCCTTCCCGTCAGCCATCCTGTGACACTTAAACTCAGTGAAGTTTACTGACCTAGCTATGTACTCTGGCGATAAGCTTTGGGAGGGAGTACCAGAGGTAGATAAGATACTTGTTGCAAAGATGGATTTATTTTTCCCCTATCGTGAAACAACTGTTTCCTCAAGGGATATACTGTGTCTCCGAGCCCAAAAGTAGGTTCAAGAGCCCCTGAAAAACCTCAACTTTAAAAAACAAAAAAACAAAACTTTTTTTGATACATCTGTTTTGATCTTATTGTCTTCTCTCCACCAACCCCTCCCAGATTCTTCCCACCTCCCTATCTATCTTATTTAGGGTTTTACTGCTGTGAACAGACACCATGACCAAGGCAACTCTTTTAAGGACAACATTTAATTGGGGCTGGCTTACAGGTTCAGAGGTTCAGTTTAGTATTATCAAGGCAAGAACATGACAGCATCCAGGCAGGCATGATACAGGCAGAGCTGAGAGTTCTACATCTTCATCTGAAGGCTGCTAGCAGAATACTAACTTTCAGGCCGTTTGGGTGAGGGTCTTATAGCCCACACCCACAGTGACACACCAACTCCAACAGGGCCATACCTTCTAATAGGTGCCACTCCCTGGCCTGAGCATATACAAACCATCACATTCTACCTCCTGGCCCTCAGAGGTTTATCCAAACGTACGAGTCTATGGGGGCTGTACCTAAACATAGCATAATGCAAACTATATTTAGTCCAATTTTAAAAGTACTCGTAGTCTATAGCAGTCTCAACAATATTAAAAGTCCAAAGTTCAAAGTCTATTCTGAGATCCATTCAATCACTTAACTGTAATCACCAAACAAGACAGGAAACCAGATGGGCAAACTCCAAACTCTGCATCTCCCTGGCTGATGTCGAAGCAGTCTTCACATCTCCAACTCCTTTTTCTTCTTTGTTGACAAAAACAAACTTCTTTCTCCCTAGCTGTTTCCACTCCCTATTAGTAGCTTTCCTCAGCAGACATCCCACGACTCTGGCATTTCAAACATCTTGGGGTCCCCAAGGCAACATCAACTTCATATCTTCTGGTTCCATAGTCTGGGATCCACAGATGATCTTCTGGGCTCCTCCAAAGGACTTGGGTCACTTCTCCAGCTCTGCCCTCTATAGCACTCTAGGCTCTGGCTGACACCACTCCACTGCTACTGCTGTTCTTGGTGATCATCCCATGGTACTGACATCTCCAATATGCTGGGGTCTTCTGCTGCAACTAGGCTTCACCAGTAGCCTCTCATAGGCTCTCTTCATGGTGCCAAGCCTCAACTTCTTTGCATGACCCCTTCAGTCCTGGGCTGTCAACTGCAACCTTCACCAATGTCGTTCCTTGGCCTCTCACCGTGCCAAGCCTCAGCTGCTCTCCGTGAACCCTTCATGCCTTCAAAACCGGTAACACCTGGGTGACTCTTACACATTACAAAGCAGAGCTGCAGCACAAGCTACAACCTCAGGTATCGATGGAACACGGCTTCCCTGTGTTTCCAGAAGATCTCATCCCCAGTGATGCGGGCTTCTTCTTAATCACCACTCATTTCTTATCTGAGCCCCCACTAACCAGCATCAATTGTTCCTTTTCCTCCTATAAAGTCAGAGCCACAATGGCTGAAGCTGCCAAAGTTCTGCTGCTTGCTGGGGCTGGAGCATGTCCCCCTTGTTCTATTACATCATCATCAGCTTTCTGTTTTCCAACACTTTCACTGCCTAAACTTGGCTGTCCTAGAACTTGCTCTGTAGATTGACCTTGAACTCAGAGATCTACATGACGCTGCCTCCTGGGATTAAAGGCATGTACCACCATGCCTGGATTTAAACTTTTCTTTACCTAGAACATGCTCTGTACCAGGCTGACCTGGAACTCAGAGATCTGTGTGCCTTTGCCTCCTGGGAATAAAGGCTTGTACTACCATGCCTGAAGCTAAACTTGACTGGATTGAATCTTGCCGCAAGGTCACTACTCCCTTAATTCAATTTAATATCCTTCAACGCAGGATTTAGCTCCATTTCACTTCCTGGTGTCCCTTTAATACTCGAACCATATATTTTGTAGTTTTCCTTTATAAACTTGCGCCTTTTCATTAAAATGTTCTTTATGAGACTTAACCATAGAATACAGTCTATAGCCGGGTGTGGTGGTGCACGCCTTTAATCCTAGCATTTAGGAGGCAGAGGCAGGCGGATTTCTGAGTTCGAGGCCCATCTGGTCTACAAAGTGAGTTCCAGGACAGCCAAAGCTACACAGAGAAACCCTGTCTCGAAAAACCAAAGAGAGAGAGAGAGAGAGAGAGAGAGAGAGAGAGAGAGAGAGAGAGAGAGAGAAAGAATACAGTCTATGATGGGAGTTTCTGAGACTTCTTTTGTCAATGCAATTAATCTGAGTCTCTTTATTTTAGCCTTAGGCAGACTCTTCAGACAAGGGCAAAAAGTAAAACCTGTTGGGCTGGTGAGATGGCTCAGTGGGTAAGAGCACCCGACTGCTCTTCTGAAGGTCCGGAGTTCAAATCCCAACAACCACATGGTGGCTCATAACCATCCGTAACAAGATCTGACTCCCTCTTCTGGAGTGTCTGAAGACAGCTACAGTACTTACATATAATAAATAAATCTTTTTTTTTTTTTTTTTTTAAAAAAGTAGCTAGGTTCTTCACCAAATACCACAAAAACATTCTCTAGGCCACATACTGAAATTCTCCACTGAAACCTGAAACCTCTTAGGCCAGGTTCACGCAATTCAAATCACTTTCAGTAACAAAGTCTTCCATATTCATAATTGGACAGCCCATTAAGCCCCACTTAAAGCATTCCAATGCTTTCAAATCCAAAGTCCCCAAATCCACATTTTTCTGGACAAAAGCACAATCAGGTCTATCACAGCAATACCTTAGTCCCTGGTACCAACTTCTGTCTTAGTTAGGGTTTTACTGCTGTGAACAGACACCATGACCAAGGCAACTCTTATAAGGACAGCATTCAATTGGGGCTGGTTTACAGGTTCAGAGGGTCAGTCCATTATCAAGGCAGGAACAAGCAGGAGGACCTGAGAGTTTTACACCTTCACCTGAAGGCTGCTAGCATAATACTGATTTCCAGACAGCTAGGACGAGCATCTTAAAGCCCAGATTATTTGCCAGTGTATAGCATAGATGGCCTGTAGCACAGACACCAATAGAGTCCTTGTTCCCACTGAGACTCATGAACCTGCCTTGTAGTGTACACATTTTTATCTGCATTCTAGACTTCCAAGCATGTACCAGGATGGCCTAATAATCACTTTCTACATCACTGTAGAGCTTCCCTATCTCAGGTCCAACATTCCTCCAGGGCTTTACTACTGTGAACAGACATCATGACCAAGGCAACTCTTATAAGAACAGCAGGTTCAGAGGTTCTACATCTTCCTTTGAAGACTACTAGCAGAATACTGACTTCCAAGCAGCCTGGGTGAGTGTCTTATAGCCCACATCCCCAGTGACACACCTACTCCAACAGGGCCACACCTACTAATAGTTCCACTTCCTGAGCTGAGCATATACAAACCATCACATTCCACTCCCTGGCCCCAATAAGCTTGTTCAAACGCATGAGCCTATGGGAGCCATACCTAGCCATAGCACGATTCTCTGACGTGCATATGCACTCCTAAGTCCAAAGTGGTTTCTACTTTATACTCACAATGTCACGAGTATAGCGGACTAATGTGATATTTTGTGGAAGAGACAGATGATCAAATTCCCTTTCACTTAAATTATGACACAGAACTGGAGACTTATCCTTGAGATAAAACTGTAAAAGTGGCCTGGCGTGGTGGCGCATGCCTTTAATCCCAGCACTTGGGAGGCAGAGGCAGGCGGATTTCTGAGGTCGAAGCCAGCCTGGTCTACAAAGTGAGTTCCAGGACAGCCAGGGCTATACAGAGAAACCCTGTCTCGAAAAACAAAACAAAACAAAACAAAACAAAAACTGTAAAAGTATACTGTTGGCCTTGTCAGCTAAAAGCAAATTACTTCTGGTGGTCCTGTGGACAGCTACAGAGAATAAGGGCATTTGTTAGATCAATACCTGCATACCATAGACCAGAAGATGGGTTAATCTGCTCAAGTAAGGGCACACATCTGGTACAGCAGCTACAATCAGAGTCACTACTTGATTGCAATTTTTAGAATCAATTGTCATTCTCCATTATCCCTCTGTCTTCTTCACTGGCCAGGTAGGAGAGTTAAAGGGAGATGTGGTGGGAACCAAAATCTCTGCGTCTTTTAAGTCCTGGTAACGGCACTAATTTCTGCAGTTTACCCAGGGATGTGCTATTTGTTTCTAATTCACTATTTACCCACTAGAGGTAACTTGAATGGCTTCCATTTGGCATTTCCAACCCCCCTTCAACAGGTCAGGGAGCCAGTGAGGAAACTGGCAAACTCTAATTATATGTATCCAACTACACATTCTGAACTGGAGAAGGAACCACACAGAATGAGTTCAGGGATCCATACTGGACTCACTGGGAGTCAGACTTTAACCCAAAATACATTAATCACCGGATCTCCATAAGCCCCTACTTTAAGTGGAGGGCAACAGTGACCCTTGAGTCTCCAATAGATCCCAGAAAGTCTGATTATTTCCTTCCTCTCAGTGCAGTTTCCCTTGTAAAAGGCCTTAGTTCCCTTTCTAGAAGGTTTGGGAAAAGAGCCAGTACCAAAGGTTCCCATGAGTCACCACTTCATAAAATCTCCTTTGCCTGTGCTCACCATTGTTTGTTAGGCCATTATGGACATTGTCTATGATTCCCGTTATGATAATCATGCTCACCTTGCCTTTGATGATTCAGTGCTGCCATCTGACCCCCCGCTGCTCTGTGGCCCAACTGAACCCATCGCACTTAATTCATCCAACTGAGCAGCAGTGTTTCCAACCCTAAGGCGTGGCACAAGGAGAAGGGCGACAACAGAATTCTTCTAGTGTGCTCTTACCATCTTGGGTCTTACACAATCAGCAAGGAGCATAGTCTTTTGGGCCTTTCCAATGTAGAGGATTAGGTTTTACACAGTGCACCCACTCTAGCACTGGAACTTCCCTGAACCCTAAAAGCTCGTCAACACTAAGCCAAGGGATAGCAGGCATCTCTGCTCCTTCTACCTTTTGGCAAAGGCTTCAGTCAAGCCAATCAAGCTTTTGATCCTTTTTCTTAACTGTTCAGGCTTCCTTTTTTTTTTTTTTTTGGTTTTTCGCGACAGGGTTTCTCTGTATAGCCCTGGCTGTCCTGGAACTCACTTTGTAGACCAGGCTGGCCTCGACCTCAGAAATCCACCTGCCTCTGCCTCCCGAGTGCTGGGATCAAAGGCGTGCGCCACCACGCCCGGCCAGGCTTCCATATTAAACCTAGAATCTCCACCCGGTGGGCCCCATATCAACAAACTCAGCCTGATCCAGTTTTAGGTTCCTTCCACTGTCCTTCCACACCCTTAAAATCCATTCCCAGGAATATTCCCCAGTCTTCTGTTTGAATGAATGGGTAGACTCAGTAAGCTCTTTTGTTTGTTATCAGACCTCCTCATGGGCTCCACTTTCTATCTCCTCTCTAGGAGCCTGAAGTTCGGTTATACATTTACAGGCAACTTTGGAAGGGCCCCGAGGAACATCGGGATTTTTTTATGCCTGGCATCTCTTTTTGGGAAAGTCATTGACTTGTCAGCAAACAATGAAGGATTAATGTTCTCAGGCAAAGGCAGAGAGGGCAGTACTGTAGAGGGGGCGGGGAGGGGGGCGCATCTTCTGCTAAGGGAGGGGAGACTACTTTCTCAGATGAGATAAACCCTTAAGAAGTCCAAGGCAGTGGTTCTCAACCTGTGGGTCTTGACTCCCAAAGAAGTCACAGATCGGATATCCTGCATGTCAGATATTTACACTAGGATACCTAACAGCAGCAACATTACAGTTATGAAGTAGCAATGAAATAATTTTGTGGTTTCAGTCACTACAACAGGAGGAACTGTGTTAACGGGTTGAAGCATTAGGAAGTTTGAGAACCAATGGCCCCAGGCTTTAAAGTTCTAAGCCCCACCCCCTACCCCCCCACCTCGGTCTCAAGATACCCAAGATTCCTTTCCTTACCATCAGTGCCCTTACTTCACCCACCAACACCCCAGCCTGGGGCTGCAATTTTTATTATAATTCAGCCAATTTGCCAGTGAGGGTTGTTTCTATTTGATTTTCCACAACTCTATGGCTACTGTAGAGAAGATTCTCTTCCAGCGCACGCTTAGAAACATTTAGACTGTTCATATTCATCTGGAGCCAGCCAATTGTATCACAGGGTTAATTCTATTTTTCTTGTTACTGTATCCTGAGATGCTAGAAGTTGGTTGATTTTTTTTTTTTTTTTAAAATCAGGAATCTCATTCTTTTGTCAGTGCATCTAGAGAGGTGGAAAGCAACCAGAGAGCATCATTTGCTTTTCCACAAAGTGTCTAAACCTAGGCATAGTCAAGTGCAGTGGTACACACCTTCAATCCCAGCACTCTGGAGGCATAGGCAGGCAGATCTCAAGACGCAGAGTTTGAGGCCAGACAGGCTATACAGAGATTTTTAAAAGACAAAAACCAAAAAACAGTTGGGACTGGAGAGCTGGCTTAAGTGGTTTAGAGCACTGGCTGCTCTTCCGAGGTTCTGAGTTCAATTCCCGACCACGGCATGATGGTTCACAGCCATCTGTAATGGAATCTGATTCCCTCCTCCGGCGTGTCTGAGGACAGCTACAGTGTACTCCTACACATCAAATAAATAAATTATTCTTTTAAAAAATTAGAAAAAGTTTTACGTATAGAGTCACTACATTTCTCGCTCCCCACGAGAGGGCAAATCAGCTAACCAAGTGAATTTATCTCAGTAAGTTCTTCAAACAGTTCACACCGCGGACTGTTTGTGTCGTCTGTGCTTCTGGGAGAGGCTTCAGGCACTGTAGATGCTGGCAACTTGGAAAGGCTGCTCCAAATACTTAGAACAGTCCGTGTGTTTCTCTAGAACCACTCCCGGCACAGCAATCTTTGCTAGCCAGGCTTCTCTGGAAGAACAAGATTGATCTATACATATTAAGAGTAGACTTATCTGACCGGGGTACACACTGTGATCCCGTCAGCCCAGCAGCAGCTGTCTCCTGATGGAAAGGCCAAGAATCAGATAGTAGTTCTGACCATAAGGGAGGGTGTCTCGGGTGGTCTTCAGTCTACGCTGAAATCCCAAAGAAGTAGGTTCTAACACCAGTGAAGGGACTCCTCAGCAGCAGGCTAGATAAACTTGCCAGCAGCAGAGAGGGAAAACAGGAAAAAGTGAAAAGCTTCCTTCTTTCAGATCATTTATATGGGTCACAACCAGAAGATATGGCTCAATTTTAGGGTGGGGTTTCTGACCTCAAATGACCCAGATGTAGAGTGGGGTCAAATGAACTGATTAAAAAAAAAAAAAAAAAAAAAAAAAAACAGGTCCCAAACTCTGGAATTCTACCCAACAATGAAGTTATTCTTTATTTCCTCTATGTTGTACAATCAAAACACACTACTACCTCTTAAGTCCCAGGATGCCTCATTTTTCATACTGAAAAAAAA
>NC_034599.1:90574340-90578802 GCF_900095145.1 Mus pahari
ATTCCATGTCCTCACCTACTGAGTCATTTCAGTGTCACTAAACAAACATCAATGTAGTCAAACAATCCAGATCAAAAAGAGTGAGGAAAGAATTTGAATGGCATTTATAGAAAAAAAAAAAAAAAAAAAAGACCAACTGCCCAAGTGGAAAAGACAGAAGAACTGGCCACAGCCCAAGTGAAAAAGACAGAAGAACTGGTAAGTTTGTGTGAGCCCAAACCCCATGAAACTCAGAATGAGTACAGTAGGCGTGGTACCTGCTCCATGCCAAAACCTGTTCTAGAACGCGTAATCACGATACCCCACTGAGGGTACTGTGATAGTCGGTCACATAGGAAAAACACCTGAAGTCCTTCCCCATGCTCATGGAGCATCACTACCGCCTCAAACTGAGCCAATGGATCGCTTCTACCCCTGGATCCCACCCTCAATGTTTATAAGGTCCCTATCCACTATCCACGTGGAAGAAAATGCATGGTTAATTCACCGAGAACCGTCCGAGAATGGCTGTTTTACTGAGCTATAACACTTTGGGGAAAGCATTCATTGCTGGACCTTTGACCTGCCTGGCAGGCTGGCCTCACGCCCCTGCTGCACCTGTGGTCTTCCACTACCGCATGCCATTGGCCCTGGTAGCCAAAGAGACCTGGTACCCTGGCTACCTGCCCTGCACTGGCTTCCCTTCTGAGGGACCAGAAATCCAGGGAACCTCTGCAGAGGATGACAATCACAAGCTCATGAAAAGACATTTAATGTTATCAATCACCAAGGCAATAGAGATCAAAACCAAGATGAGATACCACATCTACCGGTAGGATGACTGGACAGACAAAAAACCCAAATAACAATGTTTGGCCAGGTGTGGAGAAGTTGGAACTCTTGCTTCCTGCTGGAAGGAATGCAAAATGTTGCCACTGCAGGGAGGGACTTCATGGTGAGTACCCCAAAAGTCTCACTCCTGGGCATACACTCCAAGACACTAGAGCAGGCACTTAAAGAGATGATTCGATGCTCACAACAACATCATCCGGTACAGATGAAGGGGTTTCACTAGCAACAGATACACTGATGGATGACCCACGTATGACATATGCACGCAGAGGAATGTCACTCATCTTTAAAAGGAAGGGAATTTCGACAACACAAGCTGCAGTGTGGGGAAGCTTTTAAGTGAAATCAGCCGGACATAAAAAGGCAGGTGTTTTGTGCTTCTTGAAGTACCTAGGATAGTCAAGCTACCGAGAAAGAAAAGAAGGAAAATGTTTACCAAGGGTAAGGGAAAGGAAGGGGACAGGAAGGGGGAGCTTTTGCTTGATGGGTACAGAAAAGTTCCTCGCACCTAGAATAATGATGAGCATACAACAATGTGAATGTACAGTAGCCCCCCACCCCACTCTGTGGGTGTGCGTGTGTGTATGCTGCTGGGTGTTAAACCCTTGCCTTTCATAAGATAGGCAAGCTCTGTACCACAGGATTACATCCTGAGCTCTGGGATTTTTTTTCAGACAGAGTCTTACTACAAGTAGTAGGCTCCCCTTGAACTTGCTGTGTGCATCCTAGGCTGGCCTAAAACTAAAATCCTCCTTCCTCACCTTTCAGAGCGCTGGATTTGCAGGCATGCACCAGCACACCTAGCTCATGAATGTGCTTAACACCAATAAATTTTATGTCCCATAGTGGTTGATGTATAAAATTTTATGTTGTAGATTTTTAACCACAATAAAAGGATGTAGGCAGTTCACATGGTCATAAAGTAAATATAGACTGCTAGGAAAGTTACAGGGGAAAAAAGATCAGACCCTCCCGACCTTCCTGGCTCTTCATTTTCATCTCTATGAGTGACTAAAAGATTTTGCTTTTAGCTTTTAGCTCCGTATCTTCTTTTTCTTTTCTTTTCTTTTCTTTTCTTTTCTTTTCTTTTCTTTTCTCTTTTCTTTTTCTTTCTTTCTTTCTTTCTTTCTTTCTTTCTTTCTTTCTTTCTTTCTTTCTTTCTTTTTTTTGGTTTTTTTGAGACAGGGTTTCTCTGTATAGCTCTGGCTCTCTTGGAACTCTCTTTGTAGACCAGGCTAGCCTTGAACTCAGAAATCTGCCTGCCTCTGCCTCCCAAGTGCTGGGATTAAAGGCGTGCGCCACCACGCCCGACCTCTTCTTCTTTTTCTAAAAAAAAAGAAAAGAAAAGAAAGGCAAATTCACAGAGATAGAAGCTCCTGGGAGAGAAAGGTGGTAGGAAGATTAATCTTTAGTGAGGACAAAGTTGAGTTTGGGATAACGGGAAAATCTGAAAGTGGTGATGGTTAGCGGTGCTGAGTTCACCTGACGGTGCTGAGTTACACCGGAAGCTCAAGGTGGGAGCCAGACTGGGGGGGGGGGGCTGGAATCCCAGCTGCTCAATGTTTTAAATTATAAAGATTCAGGTTCAGTAGATAAATACGCTTAGACAGATCTCAGGGGATCTAGCCCTTCCTTAGGCCAGCCATTCAACAGCAGGGGAAGCTGGAACAGGAGACACAACAACTTCAGAACAAAGGCGTTTTCTCATAGTCAGAGACTTTATGCAGCAGCTCTCAATCCTGTATATTAGATATTTACATTATAAGTCATAACAATAAGAAAATTATAGTTGGGGCTGGTGAGATGGCTCAGTGGGTAAGAGCACCCGACTGCTCTTCCGAAGGTCCAGAGTTCAAATCCCAGCAACCACATGGTGGCTCACAACCACCCGTAACAAGACCTGATGCCCTCTTCCGGAGTGTCTGAAGACAGCTACAGTGTACTTACATATAATAAATAAATAAATCTTTAAAAAAAAAAAAGAAAATTATAGTTATGATAGCAATAAGATAATTTTATGGTCGGGTCACCACAACATGAGGAACTGAATTAAAGGGTCGCAGCATTAGGAAGGTTGAGAGCCACTGCCTAAGAGTCTCTGAGCTTTGAGAGGAATGCTTCTGAGCTTCACAAATTAATGAGGGTCTTAGATAGGATATAAGATAGGATATAAGGTTGTAACTTAGGAAGCAAATCTCTATGGGGCTGTTACATGGTAGGCATTCTGCAATCTAGGGAGAGTACTGTATGGAGTGGTTAATGCCCTCTATCAGGAGTGGCCTATGTATGTGCATGGTGGGGGCTGTGTTCAGGTATGGTGGCACTCACCTTTAATCTCAGCACTGGGGAGACAGAGGCAGGAAGATTGCTGAGAGTTTGAGGCTAGCCTGGTCTACATGGTGAGTTCCAGGCCAGCCAGAGTTAAATAATGAGATTGTCTCAATACATACACACATACACACACACACACATACATACATGCGTACATGGCATACACACACATGTATGTATGTATGTATGTATGTATGTATGTATGGGCTGGAGAGATAACTAAGTGGTTAAGAACACCCTGCTCATTCTTCCAGAGGACCAGGATCTGGTTCTCACCACCTATATGAGTGACATACAACACCTGTTATTCCAGATCCACAGATCTGTCACCCTCTTCTGGTCTCCTTAGGCACTGCATGCTCCTAGTGCGTATAGTGTCTATATAGGGGAGTACGCATCAGGTAAAGTTGTTTGTCACCAAACCTGATGACCTGAGTTTGATCCCTGAATCTCAAATAGTGGAAGGAGAGAACTAAATCCTACAAGTTGTCCTCTGACTGCCACACATATCTTGTGGAGTGTGTGTGTGTGTGTGTGTGTGTGTGTGTGTCCCTGTCTTAGTTAGAGTTTCCACTGCTGTGATGAAGCACCATAAGCAAAAGCAAGTTGTTGGGTGGGGAAGTTTTTTTTTCTTTTTTCTTACACTTTCATACCATAGTCCTTCATTGAAGGAAGTCAGGACAGGAACTCAAACAGGACAGGAACTTGGATGCAGGAGCTGATGTAGAGGCCACGGAGAGATGTTGTTTGTTTGATTGCTCCTTATGGCTTGCTCAGCCTGCTTTCTCATAGAATCCAGGATCACCAGCCCTGGGGATAGCACCACCCACAATGAGCTGGGTCCTCCCCTATCCATCCCTACAGATGGATCTTATGTGAGCATTATCTCAATTGACTTTCCCTCCTTCCATATGGCTCTAGCTTGCCTCATGTTGACATAAAACTAGCCAGGACCCCCATCCCAGTAATAAAGTAAAATACAATAAAATAGGGAGGCTAGGGGAGATGCCTCAGTAGTTTAAAAGAATTTACTATTTTATCAGAGAACCTGGTTCAGATTATAGAACCTACATTAGGAAGTTCACCAACACCTGTCAGTCTAGCTCCAAGTGTTGTGATATCTACTTCTGACCTTCTTAGGCACCCATACCCCCAATACACAAAGTAATAAAATAAATATTTTTAAAAAGAAATGATTTTATAGGATAGGAAACGGAGGAAGGTAAGGCCTGTCTTAGGGTTTCCATTTCTGTGAACAGACACCATACCATGGCAACTCTTTTTTTTTTTTTTTTTTTTT
>NC_034599.1:90579187-90583464 GCF_900095145.1 Mus pahari
GAGGAGCTGAGAGTTCTACATCTTGATCAGAAGGTAGATGGAAGAAATTTGTCTCCCAGGCAGTTAGGAGGAGAGTCTCAAAGCCCAGCCCCACAGTGATGCACTTCCTCCAACAAGGCCACACCTACTCCCACAGGGCCACACATCCTAATAGTGCCACTCCCTGGGCTAAGCACATTCAAACCACTACAAAGCCGAGAGGCTTATGAGCATCTATTTCTATTCTAGCTACCTCTTGATGAAGTTGAGTAGCTAATGTCAAACCCTCTCCCTTTATCCTATGCCAGTTGGTCAGATGGATATCCTTGAGTCAGCGATTGGTATCTGTATTCATACATCAGGAGGTTATTAGCCACTTGAGCCCATGTGGCATGCTGAAGGACTAGAAAGGGGGCCGCAGTTTTGAAGTTTGGGGGTTTGAGGTTTCCCAGAAGGCCACAGCAGTAAGTGGAGTCAGCCGAAGAGTGACTTTCTTGAGTGCCAGGGTTTGGGGCCACATATGCGTGGGCTTGGCAGAGGTGGCATGGGGTGGAATTAATGTGCACATGTAATCCAGGCTGTTTAGAAGGACCATTGAGCGGAGGAGTAGGTCAGCCAAGGCAACATAACAAAACCTCTCTCACTTATTTATGTTTTTCTTTCCAATTTAGGTTCCAGTACAACACTTTACATTTCAATTTTAAAAAAAAATTGCATTGCTTTTTTTCTCTCCCTTCAGCCACATGATTTTTTTTTTTAAGATTTATTTATTTATTATATGTAAGTACACTGTAGCTGTCTTCAGACACTCTAGAAGAGGGCGTCAGATCTTGTTACGGATGGTTCTGAGCCACCATGTGGTTGCTGGGATTTGAACTCTGGACCTTCAGAAGAGCAGTCAGTGCCCTTAGTCACTGAGCCATCTCACCAGCCCCCCATGATTATGGTTTTAAATTTTTATTTATTTGTTGTTTATTTATTTATCTTTTTAAAAAGATTTATTTATTTTATGTATATGAGTACACTGTAGCTGTACAGATGGTTGTGAGCCACCATGTGGTTGCAGGGATTTGAACTCAGGACCTTCAGAAGAGCAGTCAGTGCTCTTAGCCACTGAGCCATCTCCAGCCCTTTATTTATTTTTTCACTTTACACTTCTCCTCTCCTCTCAGCCCCACCCTCATACTCCCTCTCCCACCTCTCCCCTGTTTTCTCATCAGAGAAGGGGAGACCACCCCCCATGGGTACCAATTGGCCCTAGCACTATTAATAATATTCTGCTATGCTTGCAGACAGGAGTCTAGCGTAACTGTCTTCTGAGAGGCTTCATCCAGCAGCTAATGGAAATAGATGCAGAGACCCACAGCCAAACATTATGTGGAGCTTGGGGAGTCCTGTAGAAGAGTCGGGGGGGAGAACTGAGGGAACCAGAGGGGTCAAGGACACCACAAGAAGACCTACAGAGTCCTCACATCATATGTTTTTTTAAATGATGGTTATTTCCAAGTTGGGACTAGAGATGTCCTGAGATGGATTTTGGGTGATCAGGTCCTTTAGTGATGACAGCTACTCACAGCAGGGGATGCTGGGATAGAAGTTCGAACAGTAACTCTACCATATTTATCAATAATAACAGTTTATAGTGTTTTTTATTGATCTATTATTTTCAAACATTTTCTATTTTTATTTGCTTCTATTTGTGTGTGTGTTTGTGTGTGCCCTCAGAGGCCACAAGAGGACATCAAATTCCCTAGAGCTGGAGTTAGCAAGTTGTGGTGAGTTGCCTGATGCGAGCGCTGGGAACCCAACTTCAGCCTTCTAGAATAGCAGAAATATTAACCATCGAGTCATCTCTCCACTCTACCCAATGCCATTTGCTGGATTTATTTATTTTTAAAAATTATTTTATTTAATGTATATGGATGTTGTGCCTGCATGTCTGTGTACCATGTGTATGCCTGGTGTCCTCAGAGGCCAGAATAGGGATACTGAACACTTGGAACTGGAGTTACAGCTGTTTGTGAGCCATCATGTGGGTGCTGGGAATCAAACTTGGGTCCTCCAGAAGAGTAGGAAGAACTCCTAAAACCTGAAGTCCTCCCCTTTTCCAGTTTGATACTGTTTGAGATGTTTTATAGAAAAGGGATTGTTCTGTTTTTTGGCAATCTTTCCGGTGTTTTTGCTTTTATTTTATTTTATTTCTTAACTTCCCCCTTCAGTAATGTAGAGATCCTTGTCTCTTAGTCAATGAGAAATGCAAAACAGATTCCTGTTTGAGAGCTTATTTTTCTCCCCTATCCCTTTCACTCCCCCCACCCCACCCCCAGCATCCTACCTCACCCTCTCCATTTCTGGTTATAGTAGATGTTGATTGAACTCTCATTCCAATCCCCTACTTGCCCGTTTCTCTGACTTATATTTTCCGAAACCTTTAGGAACTTTTTTTATTTCTCGTCTTGTGAAGTTCAGTGACACAGTACCACGATGCTTGTAGTAAGTTCTCTCTGCTCTCTGTGGCTGGGTCCCCCTGGACCTTCCCACTGAGGAAGTAGAGTGTTGGGAATGCCCGTGGACTGTCTTTAACAGTTTCTCATTGCTGGCTTGTCTTTCAGTTTCCAAAGCCAAAATTCTGTTTACTATTTTCTTTCCCCTACAATTCCTAGCCCAACATCAGCCTTGAGTCCGTGGCCATAGTCAAGGGTCATTGCTTAGAGGCCCCGCTCCTGTTGGCAGAAGTGTTGTGAGGAGAAGAAGCATGGACAGAATCTTGGTGAGGAGCTGCATTTCACAGGATGCTGCTTCCCTCTAGAGCTTGGTTTTATAAAGTAGGTTCTCATCTTTAGCCTTTATCCTAGATGACAACCTCTTAGTAGGCTAAATAGTTGGGCAAATAGTTAGATGATGGAGAACTGTCTTGTACTTGGGGTTAATCTGAAAGACTGATGTCTTTTCACCTCGGCTAAAATGGAATATCTCATAAATGTGACAAAGCTGGGCAGAGTCCTCAGAAAGCTCTTTCATCATTAATAACCTCATGGCACAGTTCTTAGTAAGCTGTCTTGAAATCTCCTCTGCCATCACCATTAATCTAAAACTCTTCAGTTTAGCCCCAGGCAGGTTTTTTGGACAAGGGCAGAAAGCATCCACTTTCTTCACTAAAATATGACAAGAATGATCTGTAGGCTATTTGTTAATACTCTTCTCCTCTGAAATCTCTTGAGCTGGGCCATCAGTCATAATCTACACTGTTCTCAGCACCATTGACTTCCCTGTTCCTAGTAGTCTGGTGCACTAAGCCCCACTTAAAGTCTTCATCTGTGTTTCCTTATCCAAAGTCTAAGTCCGCATTCCACCAAGAAGTGTGGTCAGGTCTGCCATAGCAATACCCCACTCCTGGTACCCGCTTCTGTCTTAGTCAGTGTCCTGTTGCTATAAAGAGACCTTCTTATAAATGAAGACATGTAATTGGGGTTGTGTCTTAGGGTTTTAATGCTACAATGAAACATTGTGACCAAAAAGCAAATTGGAGAGGAAAGAGTTTATTTGGCTTACACTTCCATATCACAATCAATCATTGGAGGAAGTCTGGAAAGAACTCAAGCAGGACTGGCACCTGGAGGCAGGACCTGATGCAGAAGCAATGGAAGCTGATGCTTACTGACTTGCTTCCCCTGGCTTGCTCAGCTTGCCTCCTCCTCTTTTTCCTCCTCCTCCTTCTTTTTAATTGGATATTTTATTTATTTACATTTCAAATGTTATCCCCTTTCCTGGTTTCCCCTCCAGAATCCCCCATCCCACCCTCCCTCACCCTGTTTCTAGGACGGTGCTCCCCCACCTACCCACCCACTTCTGCCTTCCCGCCCTGGCATTCCCCTACACTGGAGCATTGAGCCTTCACAGGACCAAGGACCTCTTCTCCCATTGATGTCTAACAAGACCATCCTCTGTTACATATGTGGTAGGAGTCATGGGTCCATGTGTACTCTTTGGTTGGTGATTTAGTCCCTGTTTGCTCTGGGGGTACTGGTTAGTTCATATTGTTGTTTCTCCTCTGGTGCTGCAAACCCCTTCAGCTCCTTCAGTCCTTTCTCTAACTCTTTCATTTCAGTCTGCCTTCTTTTTGTTTGTTTGTTTGTTTGTTTGTTTGTTTTAAATTTTGTTTTTGTTTTTGTTTTTTTGAGACAGGATTTCTCTATATTAGTCTTAGCTGTCCTGGAACTCACTCTGTAGACCAGGCTGGCCTCTAACTCAGAAATCTGCCTGTCTCTGCCTCCCAAGTGCTGGGATTAAAGGCGTGC
>NC_034599.1:90583506-90595392 GCF_900095145.1 Mus pahari
CTGGAACTCACTCTGTAGACCAGGCTGGCCTCGAACTCAGAAATCCGCCTGTCTCTGCCTCCCGAGTGCTGGGATTAAAGGCATGCACCACCACGCCCGGCTCAGCCTGCCTTCTTATAGAACCCAGGACACCAGCCCAGGAATGACACCACCTACAATGGACTGGGCTCTCCCCCATTGATCGCTGAGAAAATGTCCTACATCTAGATCTCATGAAGGCATTTCCTTAACTAAGGCTTCTCTGTGATGACTCTAGTTTGTGTCAGGTTGACACACACAATTAGATAGTCCAGGCCTGCTGATAGTTGAGAGGTTTAGTCCATTATTGTCATCGTGGGGAGTATGCAGGCATGCAGGTAGACATGATACTGGAGAATACCTGAGAATTCTACATCTAGATCAGCAGGAACAGAGACAGTGGACCTGTCTTCAGCATCTAAAACTTCAAAGCTCACCCTCCAGTGATATACTTCTTCCAACAAGGTTGGGTCTCCTACTAGTGCTAATTCCTATGAGCCTATGCAGGTTATCTTTATTTAAACTATCACATATACCATCTTAACAGTATTTAGAGATGTTTTGGCTAGGTTAAAATGAAATGAAATAGACTTCATAACAAACAATATCACCGGGCTATTTCTGAAAGAAAATAATTTCATTGTGGTTCAATCCTGTTAGCAAAAGCTAATTGGGCACACAGAGGAAAAAGACAAATTTAGAATTACAGTCAAATATCAAGAAGACAGAAATAGGTGAACATATATGAGTTTTGAACGACACTGTCATGGAACGGAGCGGAACTGCCACCGCCAGGATCAATTGAGTAGATTTATTGGGTTCTGCTATAATCAATCACTTATCCCAAGATTTATCGAATACCTCTCAACGGCACGTTTTTTATTTGTTGTATTGTTTTAAAAATCCCCTTTCATTTACTTTGTGTGTAGGTCAGGGAGAGTCAATGGCCAGGCCTCGGCAGGCATATCGAGGCCAGCGGGATCCGTGGAAGACTCAGTTCTTTCTGTTCATCGTATGAGTTCCGGGAATTGAACCGACGTGTTCCAGCTCCGATGAGGATTTGAAGGCAGGATCTCCTGTTACCAGACTGCCTTTGAACTTTATAGCTGAGGTTAGCCTTGAGTTCCTTCTGCCTCTACCTGCCAAGTGCTGAGACTATAGGTGTGTTCCAACATACCCAGAAGATTTCACAGTCTTTACACGTGGAGCGTTTACCACGTGGAAAAAACATGGACCATTCGCCATACAGATTGTGTCAGAGCTACAGAGCACAACGCAAAAAAAAAAAAAAAAAAGAATAGACTGTGTTCCCTAGGCAAAACGAAATTAAAATTGAAAAATAGTCTTTTTAGCTGAACTGTACAATTGTTCGATTGTTTCAGGCTCTAGAGAATCTTCGGCTGACATAATTTGTTTCCTACAAATCACCTGCATGACTCTACTTTGATGTGGACCAACAGATTATGTCAACGGAAAGAAGTTCCCAGGTATGGGAACGTAAGGGGGGGGTCGCTGAAGAAGTCAGAAAGTAGCCAAACTGTGAATGAGGTTTGAGAAAACTGCAGAATCTGCTCAGGTCAAAGGCTGAAACAGATCTTGTGTACAAAAATATGCAGCTAAATTCATTTAGTTAATTTTTATCAATAAATCTATGAGTTGTACTTTTCCCCTACTTATAAGGCAGAAGAATGAGTGGGAAGGAGAGAAGAAAGTTCAAGTTCCTGGCTCTGGCACTCAGCCCCTCACGTGGATGTGCCAGCTTGCCTTTCCTTCCCACCCTCTCTGTAAACACAGGTTACTCCAGGTCACTGGCACCTCGGACTCTGCCTGCTGTTACTGTTGTTTTGCTGGAACACCCCCTCCCCTCTGCGCCTGCGCAGTTCTCCTCTGACCACCAGACCCCGTTCCACTTACAGCCTCTGCCCCAGCACCCTCTGAGTGCCAGAAGGCACAGAGCACGCAGCAGCCCGCTTCTTCAGGCTTGCAGCCTCTTACATCTCCAGCCTCTTACGTACTCGTCAATGTGAACGGTCAATGCATATTTTCCACTTGCTCTCTCTGTGCTAGGCGCAGCCATCTCCTGGATTCTAGTGGAAAACCAGATAAGTCACATCACTGTGAAGAAAACAAGCAAAAGAAGGAAGAGTTGTTCAGAATGTGTGGGTTGGGAGGGAATGGCCTCTCTGCAGATGTGCCAGTTGTACTGGGAACTGGGAACGAAATGGAAGCAGTCATGTGAAGACGCCGCCGGGGTGCTGTGGTAGTTTATTTAGTAGGGCTTCCAAGATGAATCACCAGACTCGGGGCCTCCACACAGAACTCCAATCCAAATGTCAGCAGGTTTAGTTTTTCTCTGAGGCTTCTCCTTGGCTTGTAGATGGCTGCCTTCTGACTTGTGACGTCATGTCATTGTTCCTAAGTGTGTTTGTGTCACGATTTCCTCTGATAAATAAATAAATAAATTTACATTAGATCCCACAAGAATAACCTGATTTTTTTTTTTTTTTCCTCCACTACCTCTGTAAAGGCCCTTTCTGCAAAAGGAGTCACATCCCTGTAGGGGTTGGAAGTTAGTACATCACCGTGTGGCTTTTCTTTTTTTTTGCTCGTTTGTTTGGATGGAGGGTATAAACCACACTCAGAGGTCAAGGGCATGATCTGAGCACAGAAAGCATACGGGGCTGAGAAAGTGTAAGGAGCAGAGGCAGACAGTGAGAGAAGAAGAGGAGTCAGGAGGCCAAGACGGGCCAGGTCAGGTAGGCATCTGTAGGTCACCGCGAGGATTTCAAGCGATGTGGGAAACTGCTGGAGGCTTTTAAGTTGGGTGGTAAGAGGACCTTGCTTTCACTGTCCAAAAATCACTGTGGTAATAATGTAGGAGTTGGATCGAAGGACAAGGAAGGGAGTAAGAGAGCCATCAGGAGATACAGCCCGTGGGAACTTGGACGGCGATCTCTGTTGGCTGATGGGAGGGTCAGGAGTGAGAGGAGTGTGGGTGGAAGAAGGAAGAAAATACATGGCGCGTCTTATACAAATATTGTTTAACCCAAATTAACTCGCCACCACAGACAAGCTTCATGACTGGGACAAGGACACTTTAGTAGGTATTAGATGGTTTGAGTAGACTAAACTTCCATTAATCAAGTCTATACAGTCATAGGAAGGTGCCACTTGCTTCATGTACCGAAGATGCTTAGTATCATTATGACTCTCTCAGAAGGGAGCAGAGTGATGCCACCATCACAGGAAAGATGAGAAGCTGTAGGTACCTAGAACCCCAGCCCGGGAACAGTTCAGAGCTCTGTGCTGTCTCCTGCCCAGGCATTACCACTTCAGCCTACAGGTCATATTACGATGGAGTTGCTGAAAGGGACCATTTTTGTATTAATAATACAATGTATTATTAATAATAGAGAATATTTGGGGCTGGAGAGATGGCTCAGCAGTTAAGAGCATTGGCTGCTCTTCCAGAGGTCCTGAGTTCAAATCCCAGCAACCACATGTTTATCAAATCCTTGTAGAGAGATTTGATGCCCTCTTCGGCCATGCAGGTATACATGCAGATATAGAGCACTCATCAGTTTAAAAACCAAAACCAGGGAGGGTATAGGGAACTTTCGGGATAGCATTTGAAATGTAAATAAAGAAAATATCTAATTAAAAACAAAACAAAACAGAGAACCTCTGTATTAATTTGCTCTCTATGATAGATTAGTCATGAATTCTTACAGACTTCAAGTCTGGTCATCACTAAGTAACCTTAGTTTCTTCTTTCTTTCTTTCTTTCTTTCTTTCTTTCTTTCTTTCTTTCTTTCTTTCCTTCCTTCTTCTTCTTCTTCTTCTTCTTCTTCTTCTTCTTCTTCTTCTTCTTCTTCTTCTTCTTCTTCTTCTTCTTCTTCTTCTTTTGACTCCATTGAGAGANTTCTTCTTCTTCTTCTTCTTCTTCTTCTTCTTCTTCTTCTTCTTCTTCTTCTTCTTCTTCTTCTTCTTCTTCTTCTTCTTCTTTTGACTCCATTGAGAGATGTGTCATTCATTGCACCACCAGCCAGCTTGATTTATTTCATTATTGAAAGTCCCTAACTTCCATTTTCTATACTGGATTCCATGTCATGATCCCTTTTCTGTTCCACCAGACCATCCTGACATCCCCAGGACTCTGCTTAGTCCCGTCGTTCTTTGCCCTTCTGGTGAAAGCTGCAAATGTTATTATTATGTATGTATTTTTATGATAAGGAGAACAAAGTGATGAAAAGAACGAGAAAAAAAAGAAGAAAATGGGGAGCTGGCCAAGGTGGGAGGAGCAAGGCAATGAGAAAAAGATGAGAAATGCCAGCAGGCAAAGTCAGGCTTTCCCCACCCAGACTCAGCAAGCAGACTGCACAGGAGCCCCGCCTAGCCTCCTGAGATGGCTGTCTTAGGGTGAGGCTGTTTCTCTTATCCCCTACTGGTTTTCTGCTGGCCAGCAGGAATGTAAGCCCTGGGCCAAACAAAGTCTTTATTTCTCTTGATCCATGGCACACTCTGCCCCAGGGGACCACAGTGCCAGAAACAGTTTTAAGAGGGAAAGAAGAGGACCAATAGGAGGGAGGGAGGGAGTGGCCAATACTTCAGGCCGGTAGCCAGTGATTCAGGAGAGTGGTGCAGTCGTCCCTAGAGGCTCACCAACTTCACAGGATCCCCTTTGACTGATGAGAAAGAATACCTCTGTCTGAGAGACAGGATACTATTCCTGCCCTTAGCGGATGGGCAGCTTGAGAAGGAAGAGAAGCACCCAGCACTCCCAGCTTAGTACTCTCCCGTTCTCAGGGATGCCCCAGTTACCCTTGAGAAAGTTCCGTCCCATTGTGATTTCACAACAGTTTAATACACACTCCAGGATATGGTGAGCTTGTGCACGAAAATAACTTGGGCACCTTGCCATGTCTAAAAATTCTTAGGCACCCTTTATTTCAGGAGCCTACAAGGTAATGATTTTGGTCCAAATGCACATGAGAATTTAGTTTTTAAATTTAGAAAGCACTCTAGATCAACAGAGGAAATGTGAATTTCTTTCTTTAAACATGTTTTTATTAGATTTATTTATTTAATTAATTTTTAGGTGTATGAGTGTTTGCCTGTGTGTATGGAGGTGTGCCTTGTGCATACCAATGGATAGTTGTGAAATGCCAGATGGGTGTAGGGAATTGAACCCAAGCCATCTGCAAGAGCAGCACATTTTCTAAACTGCTGAGCTATCTCTCTAGACCAAGGTGAATTTAGATTTCTCACCTTCAAACTTATGGTATAGTCTCTTATCACTTACTGGTTGTAGATATATTCTGACGAAATTGCCTTTAGGTAATTTGATGGTTGTACAAGTTATGTAGAATACACGTAAACATAAGATGTCTATTGTGTCACTGGTGGATACATCGTTAGAGGATCATCATCATCATCATCATCATCATCATCATCATCATCATCGGTACAGTCCATTGTTGGCTGAAATGCTTTTATGTGATGAATAATTGTACTTGGCTCCCCTACCTAACTCTTTTAATTTTTAAAAAAGATTTTATTTATTTTATGTATGTGAGTACACTCTAGCTGTCCTCAGACACATCAGAAGAGGGCATCAGATCCCATTACAGATGGTTGTGAGCCATCATGTGGTTGCTGGGAATTGAATTAAGGACCTCTGGAAGAGTAGTCAGTGTTCTTAACCGCTGAGCCATCACTCCAACCTAACTCTTTTGAATTTAAATGGATGGATCAAAACTTCAAATATGGAAGTCAAATCAAGAGAATTAGAGAGCAAGTCAAAGCATGCAAGAAAATACTTGCAAACTATTGTTATATACAAACTATATTGTGGCTTGGATCTAGAATGACACCTCCCTTCCCCCCACCTCCCCCACCCCCTGCACCATAAGCTCTTGTGTTTGAATTCTTGGTCCCAGCTGGTGATACTGGTGGAGGAGGTTGTGGAGTTTTGCCAGAGGAAGTGTGCCACTGTGGGCAAACCTTGGAGTTTTACATCCTGGCTGGACTTCTTATGTGCCTGACTGTAGACGAAATGTGACTGGCTGCCCGCTGCTCCAGTGGCCATGCCTTTCCACAAGGATGGACTGTATTTCTTTGAGCTGTAATTCATTAACCAAATTAATGCATCTTCCTTTGTTTCCTGCCAGGAATTTGGCCCCAGCAACAAGCAAATGCAAGACTGTTTATTATCCAAGATGTTTAAGTTTAGAGATGAAGGTTATCTTTAAAAGGCTCATATGTTGCCGGACTTAGTGGTGCATGCCTTTAATCCCAGCACTCGGGAGGCAGAGGCAGGCGGATTTCTGAGTTCGAGGCCAGCCTGGTCTACAGAGTGAGTTCCAGGACAGCCAAGGCTACACAGAGAAAAAGGCTCATATGTTGAAGGCTTGGTCCCCATTGATAGAATTTTTTTTAATTGTTTTTTTCTTTTTTCTTTTTTCTTTTTAAATTGTTATTTTTTTTTTTAAGATTTATTTATTTATTACATGTAAGTACACTGTAGCTGTTTTCAGACACTCCGGAAGAGGGCACCAGTTTTCGTTACAGATGGTTGTGAGCCACCATATGGTGGCTGGGATTTGAACTCAGGACCTTTGGAAGAAAAGTCTGTGCTCTTAACCACTGAGCCATCTCGCCAGCCCCGTTGTTGTTTTTTTCTATGACAGGGTCTTACTCTGAATCCCTGGCTGGTTTGGAACTCACTATGTAACGTGGACTGGTCTCAAACTCAGAATCCTCTTGCTTCAGTCTCCAGTGCTAGGGTTGCAGGTATCCCATCATGAGCCATCATACGTGGCTTGGATCCATTTGAGAGTTTATTGAATGGTGAGATCTCTATCCTAATCAGTGGATGCATCCACTGATGGGCTCACGACTTGATAGCATTATCAGAAGATTGGCAACTAGTAAGTAGGGAAGGTTAGAGGAAGTAGGTTATGAGGATGTGTCTTTAAGAGCTGTATCTTGTCCTGGCTCCTTCATCCTTCCCCACTTTCCCATTTTTCCCCTCCCTTGCCCTCTTTCCCCTTTCTTCTCTCCTCCTCTCCCTCCCCCCTCCTCTTCCTTGTCTCCCTCTCTGTTTCCGGACTACCTTCAGGTGAGTACCTTTCCCATCACATGCTCCTAACCTTATAACAGCCTGCCAACTTCATGCCTAAAGCTATAGATCCAGGTGACCTTAGACTAAAACCTCTGAAATGGAGAGCCATAATCAATTCTTCATCCTTTACACTGATTCTTTCTGGATACTTTTCCATGAATACCTAGCCATGAAACACTAACACAAAAGTATATGAAGAACTCTTAAAACTCAACTCAACAATAATATATATATATATATATATATATATATATATATATATATATATATAAAATCTGTTCAACTCACTCTAAAAAGTGAGGGTAAGGTGTGACACCAGAGAAGATATTCAGATGGATATTCAGATGGCACACAAACAGATATCCTAGAAAGGACAAAACTCAGCAGGCACTAAGAAGAACAGTTGCCAGAGGTCATGGGTTAGAAAAGGGTCAACAGGCAGAACACGGGGTTTGTGCTCACTCTATATGACATGACAATGAGGGGCATGTGACAGTATACATTATTCAGATCCATAGACTATAGAACCTCTTGAGTGAATGCCACCGTCAGCTTTGAACACTGGTCCTTGACAATGTGTTGGCTTGTTTTAACAAATGTGCGGCCGTGATGGAGGAAGTTGATAGTAGGTGATATGTGTGACCTTTGTGTTTTTTATTGTCCTGACTTAAAAACATCTCTTAAAGATTAACCCACAAGAAAACAAAGCCATAAAGCCAAGAAGAATTATTAATAAAATAAAAAAAAAAACTAGTTAATTCCAGCAGGTGGACAGACGAATAAATTCTGACTTATCCAGCAAGTGAAATTGTACTCAATAATAAAAACAGAATGAAGAAAACCTGAGCATGTTGGGTCAGGTCTGTAATCCTAGCTCTTCAGGAGACTCAGACAGAAACATTGACACTTCAAGGCCAGTCTGGGCTACTGTGAGCTCAAGGCCTGCTGCAGGAACTTTGTGAGACCCTATCTCAAAATACAAAGAAGAAAGCTGGTGACGGCTGTAGCTCAGGTGAAGCAATTTCATACAACCCATACAACCTGGCATCCCAAAATTCATGGAACGGTACCCTTGAAGTGGGTATATTTTATTGTATATGATTTATATAAATTTGGTTAAAAATTATATAATAAAAGTTTACAATAAAACTTGAAAGATTTTAAAAACAAGTACATAATTGTGTGATATGGAACCTCACTTAAACATAGCCTAAAGCTATAAAAGAAAAAAACTGATAAATTCAATTATAGACATAAAGGCTTTTCTCTTTGGGGAAAAAAAAAATAACCATTTGCAAAGTAGAAAAAGAACAAGCTAGAAAAAATGATCTGCAGCTTGGCTTCTTTGTTTCCTAAGTAATCTTGGGCTAAGGCACTAGAACAAGGCTATCTTGTGCTGTGATCTAAGTGACTGATGTCAGTCACACCACCTGTCACATCTCACTTGGGAAATTTACTGGGGCGGGGCTGGGGTATGGGGAGGCTGCTGCTGACTGAGAGTGGAAAGGAACAAGAGGACAGGGAGAGGAGGTGCTGGCTTTTTATAAGGGGATGTAGTCCAAGTGTATGAGGAGGATTTGGGACCCATGGCAACTGTGGCAGCTAGTGATGACATATGTCCTAGGATGATGCTGTTGCTAGGTCCCTAGATCTCTAGGTCCCTGACAGCAAGCTGGTGGAGATTCCTGGTTGCTAACATCTTGGCTCAACTGGAACCTGGGAGGGCAGTAGGGCCCTTCAGTTCTGATGACTGAGAACAGTGACAGGAGCTGGGGCTGGGCTAATCATGGACAACAGGCTTCCTGGAGAAAGTGGTTGGCAATCACGGAGTCTGTTTTATTTGCATAATCCCTCACCAGAGACAGAAAGATGCAGCCATATTAAACATTGGCTTCTTTCTTCCTTTTTGATGGGGGTCTTATCTTGTAGCATAGGCTAGCCCCTAACTCACAATCCTTTTGCCTTAGCCTCCTTAATGGCTGGGATTTGGGGTATGTGCTAATAGTGTCTGGCTCTCACCTTTCCTTGGAGACTACTGTTGTATCACCAATGTAGCCATTGAGCTGCAGCTGCTACTGCTGAGCACGCATGCCTGGGTAGGGTATGTGCACCTATCAAGACCGAATAGGGAAACTCTGGAATGGGAGAGATTTTCGTTTCTTTTTTTCTCCTTCTGGGTCTTGATCAAGATGAAGAAAAACATCTTTTTTCTTTTGAGTTGGATTCCCCAAATCAAATCACAGAGAAGAAAGAGATGGAAAACTCCACTGTGCTGGGTGACCTCTTCCCCCACTTTAGCCTGATAGTGTCTAGAAACCTAGTTTCTGATTAACTAGAGCCCAGTCCCAGATTAGACTCCATGACTCGGCAGATCACACATGTAGCCTGGGCTCTTTCCCTCATGGCAACTCTTTCTGCTTTCTAAATAAAGATAGCTTAGCTTCTAGATCAAGGTCGATTGGCTAGAATAACACGCAGGCCTGGTCGGATGCTGGGTCCTGTCCAGAGCTGGTGTCCTAGTGTCGGGGCAACTTATGGTCTTCAGCTCACTTGACATTATGTTTCATCTCTAAGGGCAGACAGCCAGGTGGCCTTGATTCTGGCTTCTCTTAGGGGAAGTCCCTTGTCCCTATAACCCAAAGATTCTTCTCTAGGTCTTGGGTCCAGGCAGTTTCTTTGCAGCTGCTTCTCCTTGTTATGGGGTATCCACCAGAGAAGACTGCTCCTACGTGGATTTAAGCCAATGAAAAGTCTTTATTAGCCAGTCAGTGATTACACTGGATATTCAGGATTCCAGTGTAGCCCCAAGCCTTTCTCAGGGTGAGCTTTTAAGCACAAAACCTATGTCCTGGGTTGACATACTTCAGTTAACAAGAACAGTTAGCCAGATGCAGAACTACGGAAGCCAGAAAGCAAGGTTAGTACATTTAGAGACTTTCCCAGGACGATGGACTTTGATGGATTAAGTCTTTGTTTTAGTTCTGGTCGGTGGTGCTTTCAACATCCTGAGTTTTATGGCCTGAATGGTACTTCTTGATAGATTATTTCTCCGAGGGTGAAATGAGCCAATTCAAGACAGATGAGATTATATCAAAGGCAGGCTTATTGGGAAGCTGTTCTCAGGTGAGTTCACTGGACCCAAGGAAGGGAGCCAGGGGAGTTGCCATGGGGAGAGAGGGGGAGGAGAGAGGGGAAAGAGAAAGAGAAAGAGAGAAAGGGTGAGAGCACAGAGAGAGAAGAGGAGAGACCCAAACCATCTGGATTATATAGAGAGGAGCCTCTGGGGGAAGGGCAGCCCGGCTCCTGGGCTGGAAAGTTCAGGATTGGAGGCTGGGTATGACGTGTAGGGACTGAGGGATGCTGGGAGAACCTGGGGGCCAGGTTTGCTTTGACATGTAAAATGTGCACCTCAGTTCCTTGTCCCGGGTCCAGAAAGCAAACACTTCAATCATGGCGTCATTTGTGCTAAGATCTGGGGGCCTACTTAGGTCTGGAGCCCTGTTACACTCAGAGCTATCAATGGTGCCGAGCTAGTGAAACCACTGCAACTTGGAAGTCTGTCTTAACTTTCTGGGTAGCATGGTGTGACAAGCTAGGTGTCTCGGGGTGAGGCCTGCTCTATTCTGTGCAGTGGACAGACAAGTAAGCAGGGTCTAAGGTGTCCTGCTGTGAAAAAGGAGATGAGTGGGGTGTGGAGGTAGGGGAGGAGCCATGGGATTGTTATTGGCATTTTAGGACAAAGCCTAGGGCTATCTGTCTTCAATATGCCAATTAAAGAGACTAGAGACAAGTAATAGCAGAGAAAAAAAGAGCAAACAAAGGGATTCAGTGACCCCCAAGTTCGTATTCAGGGCTGTAACATGAGGTTGAGGTTCAAAGAGAGAGCAAGAGGCATGCATGCCTGCATTGTCCTGGTCAAGATGTGGTCCCATCCATCACTGGCAGGCAGGTGACGCTGGGGACTCCGGTGAAGGAGTAGCCTATGTGGAAGCAGGAAGCAGAGTGAGGTTGGGACCTCCAGGCAGGAGAATCCAGGGTGACTCCTTTCTTCTACATTGGTCAGTAGCAGCTCCTTGGTCTGATTGGCGAGCTCCCCTAACCCCCAATACCCTGTTTTGCCTCTCTAAGCTCTAACACAAAAAGAAGTCATCAACATAACCAGCATTTATCAGCTCTACGGTTTCTGAGGCCAGTGGCTCAGAGCAGCTTAGCTGGTTGCTTCTGGTCAGGATTGCTCTGTGAAGCCACAGTCAAGCTGTTCCTCCAGCCAGTTTTCTTGAAGTTTGGCTCATGCCAGGGAATCTGCTTCCAAATTCATTTGGTTGTTAGCGTCAGTTTTTCTCCACAGTTGTGGCAAGAGAGTAAGTGTGTGTGTGTGTGTGTGTGTGTGTGTGTGTGTGTGTGTGTGAGTGAGGGGGGAAAGGGAGGGGAAGGGGAAGAGGAGGGAGAGGGGAGGGAGGGGGGAGGGAGAGGTGTTGGGGGGAGGGAGAAAGAGAGAGATTAACATATTAAAGAAGCCAATTTGACAGAAGGATTGGAAATCCTTGCCCACTGGACTACATAAATCAAAATAGGACACGGTGGAGAAGAACCTGAGAGATCTGGAGAAGATATGTTCCCTGTAAATGACCTCTAAAGGACTGGAACTCAAGGTGTTAGAACTTTTGAACCTCTGAGTTTTATGAATTAGCATTATTAAGCAATATTAATATATATGATTTGAGCGGATAAACCAAACAGCAGAC
>NC_034599.1:90595544-90602039 GCF_900095145.1 Mus pahari
AGCCAGGTGAGTTGTGGGATTGAGGGTCGTTGTCCTGGCAACGCAGGTCTAGTGTCACATGGTTGGGCCAGGCCTTGGAGTGTCCTGGTGCTAACACTGAGTTTCCCAGCTCTGTGGTCCATTTCTATCTTTTTGAGTGCCTTCTTTCTTAAAAAGATGCCCCTGTTTTTATCACCATCCATGTATCCCTGGTCTCATTTGTTATCTTGGCACACAACTTGCAAATCTCAACGGTGCCCCTCTGGACTCTGATTTGCACCGATAAAAATAGGGCTGTCATAATGTGGTATGTAACTTTTATTGGCGTGAGTCTCTCTTTCACACACACACACACACACACACACACAGCGCAGGGGACACAATATTGGTACAAGAGAGCATGAGACTGCACAAATGTGATGCCATCTTGGAGGCTAGGTACCTCACAGGTTATGGTTAGACTGGGTTCCATCGCGCACGATGCTAGGTGTAACGGCACACGTACGTGGTTCTTAGACACCCATGTCTCTTCTCTAACTGGAGTCCATTGGCACTGGACTGGCCTCTCGGAAAGATAGTTGTTTTGGTGCCAGAGTGTAGGCTCAGCAGGTAAAGCACTTGCTAGCAAGCCTGAAGGACTGGGTTTGTTCCCTGGGACTCCTATGGAGGAAGGGGAGACAGATTCTCACAAGTTATCCTCTGGCCTCTACACATGTTCGGTGGCACATACATGCACACACAAGCACACACACAATAAATGAATGTACAAAATGGAAAAAAAAATTAAAGCTAGTCATTGCCTCCTCTCCTTCTCAATGAGTGAGGTCTTTGTCTTGGTCTCACAACTTTTGTCTTTTGTTTACAGAAGTTTTTACATCTCATTTCTTTCCCTGGGGGATATGGGACCCATTCAGAACAAATGAATGGCCAGCTAGTCACCAACTCAGTTAACAAGCTGTGACTACCTTTCTTTTCTAAGCGTAGGTTAAGGCAGGGGCTCTTGAATCATCCAACTTCAAAACATCAAGATGGTTTTCATCAAGAGACAACAAAGACTGCCCTTGGAGAGGAGCACATCTGATGCGTTGGGAAGGATGTCTGCTTACGACCGCTGATGAACCTGGCTGTGTCACTGGCCAAGGTCCTTCGCTTCTCTGAGCTTTGATTTCCTTATCTGTAAACTGAGTTGTTCTGAAGATTAAACAAGGCAATCCACGAAGAGTCTGATGGTTTTTCTACTGATTGCCTTGGCTTTAACACTATCAATATCATCTGATTTCAAGGTCCAACTTAATAGTTTTATTTCAAATCTCTTTCTTTTGTGTGTGCACAGGTGTGTGTGTGTGTGTGTGTGCCTGTACATGGTGAGTGGGTATATATGTATGCATGCATGCATGCATGTATGTATGTATGTAAGTGGGGTACGATGTTGCGTACTCTTCTCTAACGCGCTCTCCTTTTTGAAGCAGCGTCTCTTATTGAATTAACCCTATAGCTCATTTGGTTCAACTAGATGGTTGGCCAATCCGTCCCAGGCACCCACCTGCTTCCTTCCACCTGACACAGCACTGGGGTGACAGACACTGGCTTTTTAAGTAAGTGCTGGGGACCTGAGCTCGGGTCCTCATGCCATCCCCCCACTTCCTCTTTATTTGAAGTCCATTCTGTTCGATAATGAAATAGACTGTTGAGCCAACATGTCACAACTTAGTATTTCTTGGCCATTGCCTTGTGTTCCTGTCTTCCCTCTCTTCATGGTCAGATTTTCAGTTCATTACCTTTTTACTAAAATGTCTCTAACAAAGTCCAGTATGAGCCAGGGCATACAGGAGTCAATAATTAGATTCTTTTTCATGGTAGTAGGCATTCCTGGGAAGCTGGCTGGGAGTGGGTTTCTTGTTCTGAGTTCAGAAAATTCTTGGGGAAGCCAAGAAAGGGGCGAGAAGAACAAACCTGTCCATTAGAGTCAACCATACATGTCTCTGCATAAAGTTTTCCATGTTACTTTACTTGCTTTGATGTTGTCAGGCTTTCTAACTAACTGCTACAATCCCCATTTCGGCTAGCAAACAACAGAAAACAATTGTTAAACCAGATTGGATTTTTTTCTTTTTTTAAGAATGTAGGAATGAATCTTATTTCTGTGAAAGAAAATAAGCTCTCAGCCTTCACAATTCTGCTTAAAATATACCAGTCTAATAGTAATCTGAATGTATAAGCAGTTCTTTCTACAGGACAGAAATGTTATTATAAAAAAAAAACAAAACAAACAAAAACCCAACCAACCAAACCCCAAATGGTAAGTGTTCATTGCTTTGCCACAGTTGACAACATGTTTATCGATGTGGAGACATTTTCTAATACGGGAAGAATGGTTTTGTTAAAGCACCAGCATTGTGGAACCCAGTGGCTGGCTACAAGTGCTATTTTAAGGGACCTGTGTAAACGTGTTGACAGCTCCGGTGTCTAGTTACCAAATAAAGCTAGTCCTCATTTAAGAACTGAACTCATTATGAAGTTGACCTCCAAGGCCGGGCTGCTTGAGTGCACATTCCTTATATAGAACCTGACAGAGCCAGTTGGAAGGGCGTCCATTCCATTCCACACTACGTGTACGGTTAGAAGCCCTTGGAAGGATGCTGTGGAAACATTCTGGCATTGTCTTTACGACTGGGTCCCTTTGTGGGTAAATGATGAGACCTAGGAAGGGGCTGTCTTCTTGAAATCCTCCTACTCCGGAATTAAGATGTGCAAGGGTTCTGTTGATCACTCTCAAGAGTCAGTAGGTCCTAGGGTAAGCAACTTTGCCTGGGCTCAAGTTGACCCAAGAAACTTGGCGTCTCCGGAGGAGACAAAGGTTGGCCACTCACTGGGCAACGAGCTGAACCATCAGTGATGGTGAGGAAACTTTGGTTCCTGAAGCCAGCTTGGAGTGCTAAGGGAACAGGATGAATGGTAAAGAAAGACGTAATTAGAACTGCTGTCTCTCCAGAAGCATGGCAGAGCCAGAGAGCTGGCGGCTTTTAAGGAGCGGCTTTTAAGGAGCGATATCACTGCAAGGGACAACCTTATCTATGATCTCTTTGGTTCTTCCTCAAGCTGCCTACGGCTGAGCACTTAGGAATCCACAAAAGGAGAGAAGCATATGCCAACACCCAAATTATACCTCTCTTTTGAAGGAAGACTCCAAACAGTCAGAAGGGAATCCTACTGTCCCCTTCTGGGCCTGTAAGACTCCTACTGTGATGTCCCCTTCTGGGCCTGTAAGACTCCTACTGTGAAGCCTTGCACTCTCTCAAAGGGCTCTAGGGTTTGTCTGGTGAGCCCTGGTGACCACTCCACTTTGCAGGTGACAAACAGCAAGGGATGTGACTTGTGCAGTTTCCTTCCTTTTCAGGAAGTGCCTGGGGGTAAACTGAGGCTCTGTCTGACTTGGACAACTGCAAAGATTTGTGAACGAATAATTTTAGTCAATGCCAGTTCCTGCTTGCTCATCCCCACAGGAGGTCCAGCACAGAGCCTTGTCTTGTGAGAAGCCCCTTGCTGACTTGCCTTGGAGGTGGGTGAAATGTTACAGCGAGCTTTCCCGCCTCCTTGTCAGGTGTGTGCATCTGAGGTCAGCGCCTCAGCAGGACGAGCGGAGGTGGAGTTCAGTGTCAGCCACAGTGAGGGGTTCACATAGAGCTTTTCTGAGGGCCACTAGATCTTCTGAGGAAGACAGAAAGGTGTAAGTCACAGTCAGGTAGATCATGTGAAGACATGGTTGTCATAATCCTGAAAGATGCTAATGGAGAGGAGGGGGTCAACTTTACCCAAGGCAGGGCTATGGGAGCTACTGGGCTAGGAGAAGTTAGTGGCGCATTGTCTGCGGATAACTCAAAAAAAGCAATACAAATCAAGTCAGTGTGGTCTCTACCATGGTTTGGAGGATTGACTCTAAAGCGTCGCCGATGAAGGGTGCCTCTCTGTTGGCTAGGTGCTTCTGTCCTTGACAGATTATTGTCTCCGTCCTGTGGGGTTCATCTCTGGTTTGGAAAATTGGTATCTCTTTAGCCCAGCTTCACAGGCACTGAGCTCGTCTGCCTGAGGTGCTTGAACAGAAAATGAGTCATGGTGGCTTTAGGATAGTGAAAAGAGGGACTTCTATGGAAGGTTGCCCCTTGGGGTCAGTCACATGCCTGGGTCCTGAGGGTCTCCCCCTGAAGCTTCAGTAAGGGGAGCAGTCCGTTCCTCTCTCTGTCTCTTCTGATTTGATTTGGATTTTTGTTGTTGTTGTTGTTACTGGCAACAGAAAGTTTCAGCTTTTATAAATACCCTTTATGGGCCCCAGGACAGCCAACCCTTGAAGCTTTTGGCTGCATGCGAGGTGTGTGCTGATTTCCACCTAGGGACAGCGCTGGAGGCTGTGATTGCTAAAGCTCTTTTTGACTTTGGTGACCCCTGTCATCGCTGAGCAAATATGCACCGGCAGGTCACAGACACGCCTTCTGTACGCAACAGGACTCAGTCAAAAGCTGCTTGGCCCCCATCCAAGGCAAGTGTTTATAAAAGTTACCTAAAGCACATAATTAGAGAGCCTTGGGCAAGGACCTGAACTAGGAAGGCAAGGGTTTTGTTGTTGTTGTTTGTTTGTTTGTTTTTGAGACAGGGTTTCTTTGTATATCCCTGGTTGTCCTGGAACTCACTCTGTAGACCAGGCTGGCCTTGAACTAACAGAGGTTCATATGCCTCTGCATCCCTGAGTGCTGGGATAAAAGGTGACTGTTACTGCTGCTCAGCTGGAGGACGGCTTTTGAGTGAGGGTCTAGATCATGAGAGAAGGAAGTCTCTGAACCAGTATCATATGTGTTTATCCTATGTATCTGCTTAGTGTAATGGCTCTCACCTTTCCTAACACTGCCACCCTTTATCTCAGTTCCTCATGGTATGCTGACCCCCAACCATAACATGATTTCCACTGCTACTTCATAACTGTCATTCTGCTACTGTTATGAATTACAATGTAAATATCTGTGTCTTCCGATGGTCTTAGATGACCTTTGTGAAAGGGTCTTTTGACCCTCAAAGAGGTCAAGACCTACCGGTGGTGAACCGCTGCCTTTAAGGGAGGGGACCTGGGTAAACAGCACTTCACATGACAACGTTTAGAAGACAGAAGACTGCTTGGACATGGGTTTAAGCCAACAGCAAGTCGTTATTAACCAGTCCTTGACAGCCCTAGGTGTCTGAAATCCCAGTGTAGCCCCGAGCCTTTCTCAGGGTGAGCTTTTAAGCACAAAACCCATGTCCTGGGTTGACATACTTTAGTTAGTAAGAACAGTTAGGCAGTTAGCTGAACTACAGAAGCTAAAAGCAAGGTTAGTACAGAGACTCCCAGAACTCTGGACTTTGATGGATTGGGTCTTTGTTTGGGTTCTGGCCAGTGGTGTTAACTGTGTTTTGAGGTTTACATCCTGAATGGTACTTCCATTACGGAGTCAGCTGTGCTGAGATCTGGAGGCCTACTAAAGTCTTGGGCTCGACTACAGTTTAATTTTTTAATTTTTTCTATGTTTTAGTTAGGGTTTTACCGCTCTGAACAGACACCATGACCAAGGCAACTCTTATAAAGGACAACATTTAATTGGGGCTGGCTAACAGGTTCAGAGGTTCGGTCCATTATCATCAAGACAGGAGCAGGGCAGCATCCAGGCAGGCCTGGTGCAGGAGGAGCTGAGAGTTCTGCATCTTCAGCTGAAGGCTGCTAGCAGAATGCTGATTTCCAGGCAGCTAGGATGAGGGTCTTAAAGCCCACGCCCACAGTGACACACCTACTCCAACAGGGCTACACCTTCTAATAGTGCCACTCCCTGGGCCGAGCATATACAAACCATCACATCCTAGGTCAACTCCAGTCAGTAGTTGACACGTTGGCTAAAAAGCTGGCACTCTACTCCTAGCAGAATGGTGGATTCTTTAGCCTCACGATCTTTTGATTTGTCTTGTTTTGTTTCCAGACAAGTTTTCTCTGTGTAGAATTCTGTTCTAGAATTCCATCTTTAGACCAGTCTGGCCTTGAACTCAGAGATCTGCCTGCTTCCGCCTCGTGAGTGTGTGATTAAAGATGCAGGCCACCAGAGCCCTACTTAATTGCATTATTTCTTATTTAACTTTTAATTACATTCATTTATTTGTTCTCTCCCCCTCTCTCTTTCTCTTGCATGCATGTGCATGTGTGTGCACGTGCCGCGGTGCACATCTAAGGGCAGCTTATGGGAGTCAGTTTCTCCCTTCATCATGTGGGTCCAAGGAGGTTGAACTTGGCATTGGGCTTAGTGACAAATGCCTTTGCCCACTGAGCCATCTCACCACGTGAAGGATCACTTTGTCCCTCAGAGCCTTATGGTCTATTGGGATCACATACTAATACCTGAATCAGGCAATGGCCTGGAAGGCAGAGATTGGTTTGTTTGGGCCACTGGTCTAACCTTGATGAGTTTCAGTGCTTCATTTTCTGTCACATAGTTACTCATAGTG
>NC_034599.1:90602111-90615131 GCF_900095145.1 Mus pahari
TGGAATTCACTTTGTAGACCAGGCTGGCCTTGAACTCAGAAATCCACCTGCCTCTGCCTCCCGAGTGCTGGGATTAAAGGCATGTGCCACCACGCCCGGCTAAAGATGGTTCTTATTCTCCCCCCCCTTTTTTTCCCACTGCAAACCATACACAGGTTAAGACATATGGTATTATTCGCGGTCTCTTAGACCATGAGTTGTGAGCCTGCTGGAAGCTTGTAACTAAATGTAGAGGTCATGAAAAATTTACCAGCAGTATGAGGTTCCTGAATGTTCAATGACCAAAACTGAATTCAAACTCAAACGTGGAGTGAATCTGAACGGTTTGTGGTAGGGCTGCCTGCGCTGTATCCCGCAGTTTCACTGCTGCATTGGTTTTGAACATGCAAAATGTACACTCTGCACTCTGAGTGCCCACATGTCACTCGCCAGTGTATGCACGAGCACACCCTGACACCCCTCTGCTCACACTTGGGGCCGTTGTATGAGCTGCAGTGTTTTTATTGTATGTACAAATTTCTCTTTACTTTATAGAAACATAAATACCCCAAAGAAGGACTTTCAATGTCTTCCCACTATCATTCCTCAGCGTGTATCGAATTACTTCATCTTTGGATTGTGTTAGGTAAGAATGTTCGACTTTAAAAATTACTGTTTGCATTGCTCCCCTGAGTTTAGGTTTAGGATAGAATTTATAGCAATTTCTGAAATGGATTTTAACACATGTCTGGCGCTTTTTATTATGCACATATGCAAAGAACATCTCAGCCCTTGTGACCATAGAATCAAAATACAGATAACTGAATATGTAGTAAGATCTTTATTTCTGAAAAATTTGTGTGTGGTTTTTAAGGGCTTATTGGGCAAGCCTGAATCTGGCAGGGCATGCTCTAGGATGGAGATGGAATGGGATGCTGTCCACAGGCAGGACTTCTTTCCAAGGGAAGCTGATTCCAGAAACTCCAGTTGTGCTCATGAAGTCTTGGAATGAACTGTATCAGGCCCACCCAGGAGTATGCAGGAGAATCCTCCTTGCGTACGGTCACCTGGTTGTGAACTTCAGTCACATCTAGAAAATATGTCTACAGAAATATCCAGGTTAATGAGGGACTCTAAGTAGGCAAGATGTTCTATGGAAATCCTGCATCAACCTCCCCAATTCCAGCCTCTCCACTGGGCCTCAGATCTGAATATCCAGCTGTCTGTCCAGCATAACCATTAGTCCCTCTGTCCGGCCATTCAACTCATAGTACCTCCTGTTTCTATTCTACCTCTCTGACTTCTCACCCTCTGTCGTGTCCGGTTCTCTGTCTCTCATTTGTGCACCTGTAAGCAAGTACTATCTTAATGTCCCCTTTTCACCATCTCCACTGTCCCTCCCAGCTCAGGCCCTCCTGTCTCTAGTCTGGGCACTTATCCAGCACATACAACAAGTCTCATACTCCTGTCTTGCTCTCTTCCTAATTCCACACACTCACCAAAGCGATCCTTTAAAAATAGAAACCAGATTTACCTGATTCCTATTTACTTAAGCTCATCTATAACTTCCCACGAATCTCTGGGAATTAGCTCTGGAGGCAGAGACGATAAGGGAAACAGTCCTAGAAATACTGTTTCATTATTCACTTAGAAAAAACCACCACCACCACCACCACCACCACCACCATCACCACCACCACCACCACCACCACCACCACCACCACCACCACCATCATCACCACCATCACCACCTCCATCCCTTCCATTACCAATCTGATGTATAGTAATATGCTCCAAGCTAAGCAGCCACTATCTTCAGTTCTGCTGAGTTTGCTCACAAAAGATCTACACAGCTGGACCTGTTGACTATTTGCCTTCTTTCATGGAAGAAGGTGGCAGGGCAGGTCCTGCGCCCCTCACTTGAGAATCCAGCTAGGCATATGCAGCTCTGTTCTGACTGCATGTGGTCTTGGGAGGAGATGATATTGGTAGAGAAGAATGCGGGGAGGGGGTTTCATATCTCTGCAGCCACAGGGAAGCCCTCATCCCTGCTGGCCTTTCAGTGTGACTACTTTAAGGTCACCCCGTACCTGTCCATACATAACCCCTCATCCATTGCTGTGCATCTAGGCCCAATAAGCCTCATTGGCTCTTCCAGGTGAACTGTGGTGGGACTGTGCCTTGGTCTGACACTGGGACTTAAGGAGGAGGAGGAGGAGGAGGAGGAGGAGGAGGGGAAGACATTGTTTCTGTCTTCCCCAGGGAAGGAATTTAACAACAGTGATAAAACCCTCAAATTCTAAGGACCAACTGCCATGCACTAAACAGGAGAGGCCTCCTAGAAATATCTGGAAAAGGCAGGAAGCAGAAGAGGCCTGGAAGCCCCTTCTCTCATTGTGAGTCTCAGCACATAAGGCAGTAGAAATAGAGATGTCAGGGCATGTGGAACAGCAGCTGGTTTCCTAAATGTAATGGAGAGAGATATAGTTTCCCCTAAGCCTTTGAGCAAAGTGTTGTGCATTCTGGCATTCAAGACTCAATTCAGAGAAGTTACAGGGCAGGCAGTATTTGAGTGAGAATGGGATTCCCTCCTCATCTAGTGGGTGGGAAGAGACAGGCAAGGGAAGGGCTGGGAGGCGTTCTGGTTATTTCCATTCTCTACATCTGACATCCATTCTCTTTCCTGTTTGTTTCTGGGACCAGACCTAATGGGTTCCTCCCCGCTAGGTCCCTAACCCTTTATGGTCAGGTTAGGTCCAGTCAATGGAAAAAAAAAATAAGTTGTGAGGAAATTGGCAGAGAGAAGAAAAGGGAGTATGTTTTCTAGGGCTCTCCTCTCCCATGGTGCTTTTTTTGGGGTGGGGGTGGGGTGGGGTTTCGAGACAGGGTTTCTCTGTGTAGCTCTGGCTGTCCTGGAACTCACTTTGTAGACCAGGCTGGTCTTGAACTCAGAAATCCACCTGCCTCTGCCTCCCGAGTGCTGGGATTAAAGGCGTGCGCCACCACACCCGGCTCCCATGGTGCTTTTTAAAGTATAGGCCTATTTGCATTACCCATGTTCTTGCTAAAAACGGAAATTCTGGCCTGGAGGGATGGTTCAGCGGTGAAGAGTATACACTGCTCTCCGAGAGAGCCTCGGGTGGCTCACAACTGCTAGCAACTCCAGCTTAGCTCTTGGTGGATCTCATACTTTTGGCCTCTGCCAGCATAGGTACTCACATATACAAATACCCCCCACATTCACTGTAGACACATATGTAGTTAAAAACAATAAAAATTCTTGGCTGACCCTTTGTCTGTTAAGAGCAAACGACACACCCCTGCACATGCTCCACCCACATACATTTCGTTTGAGACAGGGTCACGCTTTACCTCAGGCTGGCCTTGAGCTTGTGACGCTTCTTCTGCTTCAGCCTCCTGAGTGCTGAAATGGCATGCATGCTATGCTGCTGCCTTTAAGTCAACTTGACACAAACGAAAGTTATCTGAGGGGAGGGGACCTCAATTAAGACACTGTGTCTATAAGATTGGGCTGTGGGCAAGCCTGTAGGGCATTTTCATAATCAGTGATTCATGTAGGAGGGCCCAGTCCATTGTGGGTGGTTCTATCCCTGGCCTGGTGGTCCTGGGTTCTATAGGAAAGCAGGTTGAGCAAGCCATGAGGAGCAAGCCAGTAAGCAGCACCCTTCCACGGCTCCACATCAGCTCCTGCCTCCAGGTCCCTGCCATGTTTGAGCTCCTACCCTGACCTCTTGTGGTGGTGAACAGTGATACAGAAGTGTAACTTTCCTCCACAAGTTGCTTCCGTCAGGGTGTTTCATGGCAGCAATAGTGACCCTAACTATGAATCATGCTCCATCTGTCCAGCATCCGCATCCGTGCACATTTTAAAAACGCTCCAAGATGTGAAATCCATTCCTGGCGGACAAGCCTTTCCCTACAGGAAAAGCTTTCCCTGGCATCTGGTCATCATTTCCACGTTTCTCCTTTCATGACTAGAGGCAGAAAGGTCATCAGAGCTTGCCAGCCCATGGGCACACAGCTCATAACCCTTTGCGAGTTGCCATGTCCCTGAGGCCTGTCTCCTGCTAGAAGCCAGTCTGCTGCACAGAGGGCTCAGGTGTCTGCCAAACTTGGAAACCAAAATATCCAGGACAATAGAGCTATGATTGGAAGGACAGAGGAGCAGAGAATGCACAGACAGTGGGACCCTACAGTGAGTCAGCTGCTCGATGATGGATGCTTGCAAGCCTTCAGTGGACTGCTGACAACTGGCTCATGGAGACCCTGACTGCAGGTCTGACTTTGTCACTGGTACACGGACTCTTCCACTTGGTCAAGGAGACTTGGTAAATCCTGCTCCCGATGCCTCCTTACAGATTGCCTGTGCCCATCAAGCCATGGTGAGGTCATGAACAGCTTGGAGGAAGTCCCAGATATAGGGGGGGACCAGCCTGTCACTCCCCAGCTGTGTGATATGGGTAGAGTGGCATGGCCTTTCTCTTTTGTACAGGTCGACACTGTTGCCTCCTGGGTTGTGTTTTGGGAGGATTGTACAGGAGTAGACATGTGGCGGTAACCAGAAGGACCTGCTCTAGAGTAGAAGTCTCATCGATCTGGGATGCTTTGCCTTTAAAAGGAGCCATTGCTATATGGGTTCAGTTGGCAGAGTGCTTGCCTGGTATTCAGAAACTCTGGGTTCAATAGCACTGCATATATTAAGTATGATGGCAGGTGTCTGTAATTCCAGCACCTGGAAGCCAGAGGCTGGAGGATACGCAGTTAAATGTCATCGTTGGCTACATAGTATGTGCGAAGCTAGTCTGGAACATGAGATCCTGCCTTAGAAATAAATCAAGGTTCAGGGGTCAAACTCCTCTGCCATGCATACTACTTGCTTGTCATTTAGTGTCTGTTATGAGTGCTGGGGATGTATGAGTTTGGTGGTGGAGTGCTTGCAGAGCACTGAAAATAATAAAACTAAACTATAGTCCACGACATGACACTAAAAACGCCTAGTTTGTCTGTGAGTGCTCTCCTGCTTCCCATGTCCTGGTGACCAGAAGAAAGCAAGGCCCGAGACTCACTGGGGGAGGAGTGAACTGATCTATGCTAATGCCTGGTCCCTTCTGCTTGGAACAGGCTCCATCTTGACCCAGACTGACTCCTCTCAGACACCGAAGGGTCTGTTCCTTGCTCTTCTGTGCCACCAGTTCCCTATGAATTCCCCTAGGTGACATAGTCGCCACCTTTGTAGGCTGTTCCTTTTTCATGAGCACATGGCAAGGGCTTAGGACTCCCAGAGGAAGGAGTGATTTCACGAGGAGCTCTGCTGGAGGACCTGCCTGGTGTGATGGTGGATAGCTGAGCCTCCCCTAGACTCCAGGTTGGTGGAGAGACAAGACAGAATCAGACGATGTTCTCCTGGGGCTGATGTGATTGGGAGAAGCTGCCAGCAAAGTCAGGTCAAGGTCAGAGATGCTGAGTATCCCACAAGTCTCAGGACAGTCTGACCATTTCCTGCCTGACATTCAAGTAGGAGAAAAACCTGTTTATAACCATTACGTCTACAACCTAATTCTATTTAACATGTAAACACAGAAGTATTTTTGCCAGAGTTTGGTAAACATGGACTTTTCTAGCAGTGCAATCATTGTGTTAATCAAAGAGGAATGTGCTTTGTTGGCTTTGGAATGGTGCCATGTCACTGTTGGAACGCTGTTCCAGGTCTGGATCGCCAGCTCACCTTCCCTTCATCTGTCTCCACATACAGCAGCTACATTCATGCGCCTGTAACTCTCATTTCACAAGGTCAGAAGCCAAGACAGAGGGTTTGTGTTCATTGTGATTTACAGTAAACACAGCAGGAGAAAGCAAGTCCAAGGGGGAAAGGATGGGATGCTGAGGACTCTGAGGACAAGGGACCTTTGGAAGAGGCATCAAGGAGGGCTTTCTGGGAGGCGAAGGAAGGGAGGAAGGTGAGAGCTGAAAGCTGACAAAAAGCCCAGTCAAGGCCAGAGGCTGCAATACCTCGGGTGTTCCAGGAAGTACCAGAAAATGGCTATAACTGGAGTTTATGTGTGTGAGTGTTGTGGGGACTGGGGACTGAGGTTTGGGACCCAACAAAAGTCTTGAGGCCACAGGAAGGAGTTTTACTTCCTTTTTGTTTGGGATGTCACTGAAGAGCAGTACTTGTCATCATAGGAGCATTTGTTCACTGGTCGGGTGAGGTAATCTTTTTTTTTTTTTTTTTTTCTCTTTTCTCTGTATAGCTCTGGCTGTCCTGGAACTCACTTTGTAGACCAGGCTGGTCTTGAACTCAGAAATCTGCCTCCCTCTGCCTCCCAAGTGCTGGGATTAAAGGCGTGTGCCACCAATCCCGGCTGTGAGGTAATCTTGTTTTAAAGAGTGAATTTATATGATGGCTCCATGGTAAAGGCTTCTGCTACCAAGCCTGATCACTTGATTTCCTGGGACCTACATGGTAGAAGGGGAGAACCAACTTCTGAAGATCGTCCTCTGACTTCCACACATATGTCCTGCAGAACATGTACCATGCCACCTAATCAACAAATAAATGTAACAAAAATATATAAAGCTACAGAACTCAACCGGAGGGGGTCCAGGATCAGTCTGAGACGCGTTATGGTGCTAGAAAGCAAAATGCTCAAAAACGGAGCTGAAAAGACACAGTGTCTAACCTGAAAGAGCTCTCAGTGATGAGATATGGATACGGGACAGTCTGGGCACCTTAACAACAGCAAACACAGGAAAGAGAAGGAGGAGGATGTTGTAGAAAATTTTAATTTCAACCCAGGGTTTCTACCTCATCTTTCACCATTTAGTTCCTGGATAGAGTTCTGACACACACAACCTTTATATTTCCAATAAGCCTTAAACAGCAGGTACCTACCCTCTATGTTATTAGAATCTACTTTCCTATCTATAATCCTAAATTATTACTTTCTATGTTTCATCTGGGCTGCTCTTAACTCCATTTGGCCAGCCCTCTGGGCTATATTTTCATGGCTCACCTAACCCATGGTGGCTTCTCTCTCCTCCTTCACCTTCTTCTCTTCCTTGTGCTTCTCTTCTAACTTCAGGCCCTGGAAATCTAAACCCCTCCTATGTCTCTTCTGTCCAGCTATTGGCTATTGACATCTTTTATTTACCAATCAGAAATAACTTGGGGACAGGGTCACTTAGGGTTACCTGTAAACTCCAGGTCTTAGGGGCTCAATATTAACATTAGAATACAAGCAACATCAGGCCAACCCACTACATTTCTCTCTTTATTGCAATTAAAAAGGCTCCTTCTCTCATAGTAACAAACAATATACAGTAGGAACTATTTTGAAACAATTATGAAATGATTAAGTATGAATTATATTTAAAAGTCTAGTCTATATTTTGAAACTTAGAAGAGGTTCTTTGTCATCTATCCTATCTCAATGAGTTTAAAATTCTGTACCTAGATCACCTTCTGTTTTAATTTGTATACCATCCTAAAGTTGTCTTTTAAACCTAGAACATCTTCTTAAATCCTAAACAACTTATGTTTCATTGTGAGACTATAACTATTTAGTCTTCAATCTTGTCAGAGATTTGAGAAGGAATAAATATTTGAGTATGTAGGAAGTGTAAGAACACAGCTTCTAAAATTTAAATAATTGACAGAGACAGCTGACCGTCTGGACAGTCCCCAGCATTCTTTATAACATTGGAGCATCCAACTTCAGCCTTCTGGCCCAGCACATCTGACAGACCTTAAGTGAAGCAGGAATTATGAAAGATTAGCTTACCCTGTCTTGGCAAAGCTTAGCAGTCGACTATCCTGTGTCCGTTTGTCCTTTTTGGACAGCATTCTGTCTGCAGATAAAAACTAGGGCATTTCTTGTCCAGCGGCTACCTTGTCACAGTCGAAGCCACTCCACATGGAGATACTGATGCTCATCTCCTTCTATGAAATGAAATGGGTATATCGTCAGGATCAGACATGTCTCTTAGTCAAAACATCTTTTAATAATGAAATAACCTTAGATGCCATATTCTGTGGATCTCTGATACTTTTGAAGACTGCCTATCTATATATAGCATAATTGAATTGTTAAACATCAATTATTTTTAGCTATCTACTATTTGAATAACCTTGAAAACATTTTATTATAATTGACTAAATTAGAATCTAATATGACCATGAGTTTAACTCTCAGACTACTAACTTGCATTACTTAATTGTCCTAAACAGTTTGTAATAGCGGCTATTAAGAGGACTGGGATTAAACCTTGTATTATTAAATGAATTGTATAGGCACAATGTCTATCTAAGAGTAACAAAATTAATTTTAAAATTTGTATCAATATACAAAGATTTATATCAATGAAAACCTTAAACCTGTACCAATAAACAGAATTCTGTATCAATGTGACAAAATATTAACCTCAATATCGCACCAAAATATAAAGATTTCTGCAATGGAAGATTGTGACTATAAAATACTTTTGTAGGTTTAATAATCATCCCCATTTAATCTAATTTCTCATAATATTACTATATCTCCCTGTTTTTCTTTTAAACCCACTTCCCTTCACCTAAGAAAGAGGGATAGAGAAGAGAAAAGGAAAGACAGAAATCCCAAAGGCTAAGCTCTTTATTTAGTTTCCTCTCTGTCCAAATCTATAATTATTTGTAAATTTTCTCTTAAAAATGACAAGATATGTCATTTATTTATTTATTTATTTATTTATTTATTTATTTATTTATTTATTTATGTATTTATGAGATTCCCTTTAGCTGTACAGATGGTTGTGAGCTTTCATGTAGTTGTTGGGAATTGAATTTTTAGGACCTCTGCTCTCTCCGGTTAACTTCGCTCCCTCAGGCCCAAAGATTTATTTATTATTATATATATATATAAGCACACTGTAGCTGACTTTAGATGCACCAGAGGAGGGTGTCAGATCTCATAACCGGTGGTTGTGAGCCACCACGTGGTTGCTGACTGCTTCAGAAGAGCAGTCAGTGTTCCTACCTGCTGAGCCATCTTTTCAGACCTTCTCTGGTCTCTTAATGGTCTTTCCTCCACATCCCAACTTTTTCAAAAGTCCAATAATGTCCTGAGTGATGGGACCATTAAAGGCAACAGAAATCTGCTTTCTTTTATGCCCCTTTCAACCACCCCTGAGTATGTTGGTGAGGTGACTTTTGGAAAGCCTCCACAGACAGTTTGCTTATCTAACTAGCCTTGCCATCTTGGGAGTGATAATTTCAGCCCCGCCCTCTCTATCTGGAGAAGGCAAAGAACCCAGAATCTGAATGAATTAGCAATGGACAATAATTTGACCGGCCGAAGAGGGCATGGAAAGTCTGTGTTGCCTATTGTTCCCATAACTTACTCTTTTATCCTCTCCTGGCTTTCTGATACTCTTTACCATACAAAGGCAGGCACAAGTAAGGTGGTTCCCTGTGTTTCTCCACATTCTAGTGCGTTATCAAGCTTGAGGAAACGGCATCAGAGACTTGGCTGGTCGGTTGGGGTTGAGGGAAGCCTGAGCTTTTGATTGACATCTAAGGTAGGACTGAATCCTACATGTATGGGGTTCTGACGCACACTCTATGTAAATAAGTGGTGACAGAATTGGGTTGTGTGTGCAATACTAACTTGGTATCTACAGGTGAAGTGGAATTTATTGTGGGGAGAAATCTGCATACCTATATCAGAGGTTGTATATGTGAGAGTAGAGAAAGCAGTACACGCACATGCACATGTACACACAGGCATGCACGCGCGCGTGCGCACACACACACACACACACACACACACACACACACACACAAAGTGAAGGGCGGACATTCGTCTTGGCAGGCAGCCAAGAAGAGGATCTATGATAGAGGATGGGAGTGGAGGCTGGTTGTCCAATTAGGAGGCTTTGTGTGAAAGAAAGGTTGGGATGGAAAGACAGTGCAATTGACCAGGTAAGAGTCATGGCATCAGAGTTGGAGAAGTACAGAGTAAAAACAACAACAGAGTACAGAGACACAAAACAACGGACTGATCCACACCCTTCAGGTCCACCATTTCTTTTCTCCCACCATTTTGAAATGTACAATTTAGTGGATTTTTTTTCAGGTTTTGTATCATCACCACTGATTTCAGAACATTCTCACCACCTTAAAAAGAAATCACACCTATGGCTAGCCACTCCCTCTCCTCTCCTCCCTGCTGACAACCAAATTTGCTTTCCATTTCTTTGGCCTGCCTATTTGGGGTTTCTGGGTCCATACTTGATGTAGCCTTTTGTAAAGGATTTTTTTTTTTTTTTTTTTTTTACTGAATTAGTGTTTTCCACTTCATTCTCTTTATGATATTTCATTGTATGAATATATCATATTTTGTTTGCTGTTCTCAATTCAACTTCTACTTTTGGGCTATTATGAATTATGACGTTATGAACATTCATGTCCAATTACTTGAATAAACATAAATTATCAAATTTTTTATGGGTATATATGTAAAAGAATTGTTGGGTCACATGGGTAGTCTTCATATAACATTTACAATAATTTATTTTTTAATTGAAAATACACTTCTTTCATACAATATATTCAGATCAGTTCCCCTCCCCCAGCTCCTCTCAGATCCTTCTTACCTTCCCACACATGCAACTTCATGTTTTTCTTTTCTCTCCGTTTAGAAAGCAAACAGGCATACAGAGCAACAAATAGACCTGAATGCACAGAACAAAGAAAGAATATATATTTTTAAAGATTTATTTATTATTATATGTAAGTACACTGTAGCTGTCTTCAGACACTCCAGAAGAGGGCATCAGATCTTGTTACAGACGGTGGGATTTGAACTCTGGACCTTCGGAAGAGCAGTCGGGTGCTCTTACCCACTGAGCCATCTCACCAGCCCCACAAAGAAAGAATATTAAAATTTTCAAGGGATAAAGACCAAGTAAGATAATGGCAGACCCATTAGAATAACACCTGATTTCTCGATGGAGGCACTAAAAGCCAGAAGGGCCCGGAGAGATGGTCAGTGATGTCTCTATGGGAGTCTGAAGTTGGTCAATCACATTACAGAAACTGACGCAAAGTTACACAGAGCTCTGCTTCTTGGAGTTCTAGTTGCTAACCTTAGCACACAGCCCACTGTATGGCCACCCACCATACGGCTGCTCACTGTACCACACTGCCTACTGTACGGTTGCCCACTCTATGGCTGCCCACTGTTCATGAGACATTTCACTGTGTCCTCTCTTTGCTCTGTACTCAGCTTTTCCAAGAATTTAATTTGTTGCCTAAAGAGATCACATCTGGACAGGTTCTTGTAAGAGACCCATTTGACAGAGAACGGTGACTGTGACAGATCATATGGCGTACCTCACATTTATTCATAAGCCTTCCTGAAGTAAACAGATTCCTGCCTGTCCTGAGTTGTACTGCTGAGCGATACCAAGCTATTACTATTGGGTTTTTGGAGTAAAATCCTCAGGGGTCCCGTTTCAAATTGTAGCCTATGTCTTCTATGGCTTCTTCAGGGCACACACATTCCCATCCCAATGGTACACTGTAAAAGGCTTACATTCAGAGATGCACACAAAATCCCTTTAATGGTTAATCCTTGGAAGCTTTTCACTGAAACTACCAGCAAATTAAAATAAACAAAACCTATGAGTTTTGATTTTTATTTTACAGGTCTGCCCTCTGGTGGTGAATTGGGAGACACACAAGTAGATCCCTACTTGTCACATTCTGGAAAAGAAAACTTCACACATCCATCGGCTGGGTCCAGGCTGGAAATGTAGAAAAAGGAAGATGGTGGTATGTAAGAAGAATGGGCAACTGTGGGGATTTTCTGAAAAAAATCTCATGCCTTAGCTAACAGGGAGCTACTCAACAGAGAGCCAAAGACCACTTCTTCACTGTACATCTAGTGTCGAGGTCACTGTCGGGTGGACCCTTCTATTTAACCTTCATAGCATCCACCTGGTATTTCAAAATAGTTATAAGCTGTGGATATGAAGGTGGTAGAATGTTGGTCCAGCAAGAGCAAAGTTCTGGGTTCAGTCCTCAGTACAAAAAAAAAACCAATTGAAGTTGACTGCATGTTTCTTGTAAACATCAGAATATTTGGCAGCCTCAGGTTCACACTCCTGTTTGGCAGCAATCTGGTGATACTATAACAACAGCTGTTTATAGAACTTCTGAAAATGGCAAGTGACGTTTCAGGACAGATTATCTTGATTTTCCTGGGAAAAGCAAGAGTTATCTCTATGGAGTTTCTACCAGACGTAGCTGGGCTTTATTATGCTTTAGTGACAACTTCTGCCCATGTGATCTCAAGCCCCCCAAATCTCGAAACAAACCCAGATAAACCTCAGCTATGAAGAGCAATACAAGGGATGGCTGTGTGCACCTCAGCTCCCAGCTGCTTGCGAGGCTCAGGCAGGAAGAACACTTGAGTCCATGAGTTCGAGACCAGATCACTCACCTTATTGATAAGAAAAGGAATTCAGTAAAGCTTGACACTGTTTTCTTCTGCTGGGCCACGTGGGACATCCTGGGGCCTGTGGGTCAAGGCTGTCATCGCTGAGGAAGGACAGAGCAGGCCAGGCAGGGGACAGACAGTACATGGCAGGGGTGAGGGCCAAATACGGTAATTATTTAGTGAAGTAGGGAGAAGGGAGGCACAGAACTGAAATCCAGAGGCCTCATCGTAGGGACCTTTTTCTCGGCTTTTGTGCCTTGTCGGGCTTTCTCCTGGGACAGCAGGGAGCCACCTAGAATTGTTGAGAAACAAGGGCTTGTATCACTTTGGTGGCTCATTCCTGAAAACAGATTCTTGGTCAACTTTTCTCTTCTTCTTCTTCTTCTTCTTCTTCTTCTTCTTCTTCTTCTTCTTCTTCTTCTTCTTCTTCTTCTTCTTCTTCTTCTTCCTCTTCTTTTAGATTTATTTATTATTATATCTAAGTACACTGTAGCTGTCTTCAGATGCACCAGAAGAGGGCGTTAGATCTCATGATGGATGGTTG
>NC_034599.1:90615581-90641198 GCF_900095145.1 Mus pahari
AGAAAGAAAGAAAGAAAGAAAGAAAGAAAGAAAGAAAGAAAGAAAGAAAGAAAGAAAGAAAGAAAGAAAGGGGGAAGGGAGGGGGAAGGGGAAGGGGGAGGGGAGGGGAGAGAGGAGAGAGAGAGAGAGAGAGAGAGAGAGAGAGAGAGAGAGAGCGCAAAGGTCCAATTGCTTATGAAAGAAGTCTCTACCCCAGTTGAGTCCCCCAGCCCTGTACCACAGAGAGCAAACTACAGTCTGATTTTACTTCTATAATTCTCTGACTAACTAATTGATTCTTTTTCTATGTTGTCAATCACATTATCTGAGAAAATGAACTTCTTTTTCTCTCCAGCCCTCATGCGTGTTTCCTTTCTTTGAGTTGTGGAGCCAGGGTCCCTGAACTAACAGCCCGGAGAGGTGGTGAGGGGAGAGCATTTTGGGTTTACTCCTGATTGAAAACAATGCTTCGGTTTCATTATAAACGGTCACGTTTACTCTAGACCTCGATAGTCGCATCTTATCAGGTTAAATAAATTCCCTTCCATTTCTAGTTTGCTGAGCATAGCAATTATGACTAAATTATGAATGAGTGTTGAGTCAAATGATTCTTCTGTGTCTATTAAAATGATCATATGTTTATCTTTCAATTTTTTATTACAGTGAGTTTTAAATATACCCGAACACAGAGGCCCATTCATTTCTTGCTATTTTTCTATTGTCTCGCCTTTCTGGTTTTTATTTTTGTTGTTGGAATATTTGAAAGAAATCCACCCTATCACTTCTTTTTTTGTCTTGTTCTGTTCTGTTTTTGTTTTTTTGAGACAGGGTTTCTCTGTGTAGTCCCTTGCTCTTTAGACCAGGCTGGCCTTGAACTCAGAGATCCACCTGCCTCTGCCTCCCAGTGCTGGGATTAAAGGTGTGTGCCACCACTGCCTGGCTTCTGTGGCTTTATCTATAAATGAAACAGAACTGCAGATGAGGGTGGTAAAGAGGCAGAGTCACACTGTCCCCGTTCACACCATGTTCCCACCGTGCTCACCCTCTTGATAATGTAATAACGGTAACATCTTGGTCACCTGATATTCACCTGTGTTCATATTCTCTAAACTATGGGGTGTATTGGTTGTTTGTTTCATTGCCAAGACAAAATATCCCGAGAAAAGCAATTTTAAGGGGTGGGGGTTATGTCTCCTCGCAGTCCCAGGGTATAGAGCGTCATGGTGGGGCTGTCCTGGCAGGACCTTGAAGCTGCTGGTCGTGTTTGCATGCTGTCAGGAAGCACAACCTAGTTAATCCTTCACAGGCATGCCCAGAGACGTCTCCTAGGTGATTCTAGATCTTGTAATTTTGATAAAATTGGCCCATCACAGGACTGGAGTAAAATGAACACACCTTTTACATACTTAAAAGCTCCTCCTATTTCCACAAATGCTACTTATTTAATGAAGAAATTGCTGTAGAAAATGTTACATATATATTTCTTCAACTTAGTCTATCTCTTTTTTTTTATTACTTGATTTAACCTTCGGACAATTATTATATATACTATTCTATCCTCTGAATTTCTGGCATCTAATAACCAGAACCAAAGCTTTTCCTTTTAATACATGTAAGACATTTGTTTGGAAGAACTCCTGCATGGGCTGTGCATTGTCCTTCCTGTCCCACCGCATTGGGAGACTGTCACTGCAGTGACCCTGCTCCGATCACTGTGCAGGCAGAGCCTGATGGTCTATGAACAGGCTACTGTGCAGCTTTCACGAGAGCTTTTGGCAGCCACGGATGACCACCGTCAGCGTCTGTGGTTTTTATTAGAGGCTGAAGAACAGTGGCTTTCTAAGTCATTGGGTCTTCCTGAGTTTACAAGCTGTTTTACTGTTCTACTGAGAAGAAATTTTATCAGTCATTTGGTTAAACTGAAATGCAACCTGAAGAGGAGAGGCAGAATAAAGTCTTGCTTTCTTCCCTCTTGTGGGTCTTTATAGAATGGACTGATGTCCCACTAATCTCCAAAATACATCCAATTGTGACAGTATAAACCAATAGATTTTCCATATTTGCTGATTAAAGATACCATCTATCCATCCATTCATCCATCCATCCATCCATCCATCCATCCATCCATCCATCCATCCATCCATCTTTCCCTCACTTCTCTCCTTTCATCTTTCATCTTCTCTTAACTTTTTTTTTGGGGGGGGGGAGGGCAAGGTCTCATGTAGCCCAGGCTAGCTTCCCACCTCCATACTTCCATTTCCCATTTGTCATGATTTCATACCTGACTTATACCTGCCTCATAATGTGTGCACTTATGTACGTACATTTGTGTGCGTGTGTGTGTGTGTGTGTGTGTGTGTGTGTGTGTGTGTGTGTGTGTGTGTAGTGTATTTAAACCTGTTTGAAATCAGTACATTTCTGATGCTTACATCTTCTCCTCTTTTGGCCGGGAAGCAGAGACTATTTTTAGCTCACACCAGCACATGGTGACTCACCATCACAAATCTCTCTTCTCATCTTCTTCTTTCCCTTGTTAGCTGTTGTAGAGAAGCCCCCAGTAGTACATAGTGTAAGGTAATGGGAAAAAGAGAGCCAAAACTAGTACCAGAACCAGAGCTAGGTAGAGAGAGAAGTGTAGATCTCTCTCTCTCTCTCTCTCTCTCTCTCTCTCTCTCTCTCTCTCTCTCATATATTCTCTCATATCAACAGCAGTTTCCCCTCCCTCCTCTCCTCCCAGTCTCTCTCCCCTGCAACCTCTCCCATTCTCCAGATACATTAATTATCAAACTCTTGGCTGTCTGCCTGTTAAAGAGGTGCTATACCAATGATATACACTCTCATATATATATATATATATATATATATATNTATATATATATATATATATATATATATATATATGGAATAAATTACTTTTTTGTATGTTTCTTTCCTTCATATTTACTTGAGGTTGATCTCTGACACTTTGTGACTGTGCCTGTCTTTTTTTCTTTTTCTTTTTTTAAGATTTATTTGTTTTCTATATATGAATGAGTACACTGTAGCTATCTTCAGACACACCAGAAGAGGGCATCAGATCCCATTACAGATGGTTGTGAGTCACTATGTGGTTGCTGGGAATTGAACTCAGGACCTCTGGAAGAGCGGTCAGTGCTCTTAACCACTGAGCCATATCTCCAGCCCTGACAGTGCCTGTCTTAACTTAGAATTTTATTGGTCTGAGAAGTGTCTCAGTATACGCTGTGACATGATCAGAAACTTGGTTTCTCCCAGGGTATTGCAGCAGTTTGAACTGCTAGTATTCTGTATTGCAGACAGGGGGTTCTTGTTCCAGAACCCTAGGGGTCTGGGGCTGCAATTCTCCTGTAAATGCTTGGCAGGGCCCCTTTACAGAGTGTCCTTAATGACCACAGATGTCTCTAATATCTTCGGGTCTGCCAACCCATATGGCTAAGCAACGGGGCTCCTATCGTATAGTGCCATAGAGCTCTAATATGTTCGGAGTCTTTCAAAGTTGGCAGTCATCTGAAAATGTGGAGTGGCAATGTTCCTCTCATACAATACAAGCCACCTCTGATACCCAAAGCAAGTTGACCTCCATGGATTAAAGTGACCCTGTCAGTATGATAGACAGAGCTTGGAGCATCAGGATGGTCAAGCCCTTCAAATGACATGGTGACAGAAGAGTTAACAAACCCAAGTGTAAGACTGCAACTGTGTGCTGCTGCTCAGCCCATGTATGGACAGCATCTGGCATCTCTGATGGGTCCAGACCGCTGATGGCGCCACAGGCTGCACTTGTCCCGTCTAGTCCAGGCACCGAGGCTGTTGTCATAGCTACCAGGCTGCACCACTGGCACTGCCTCCATCGGGTTTTGATGGGTTCTGCTCATTGATAAGAAGGAGTCTATCCCTGGCTGCGGACCTCGAGGGTCATTTATTTATTTTATTTCACGGCAGTGGTAGACTCCAGCACGTTGCACACACTGGCCTGTGATCAGTTTTGATTATTCCCGTCAAGTGTAGGGTCCCGCGATTGCTGCTGGGGCTTCTCCTAACGCATCGCTTAGCACACACAGTGCAAGTCAATGTCTCATCCTTCCTGCTTTAGCTTACATCTAATTTGTCCATGATTCTGAGTGAACTTTGTGCTCTTCTGCTAGCCTCACAGATCAGATGTTGTTATTAATCTTTCATGCAATCAAGGCTGGATTGGGTTTACTCACAGTCTCCAGTTTCCTTCCTCACTGTTTCTTTCGACTGTACGGTCCTTCCCTTCTGGGATCTCTTTGCTTCTTCCTAAAGTACACGCTTTGCTTTTGTGAGGAGTTTGTCATAGTGTCTTTATTGATTTGACATCTCCAACATCCTTTCCACAAGCTTTCATTTTGAACGAGAACCCACACACACCATTACGTGTCCTGGAGTGCGTGCTCCCAGTGGCCTTGCAGCAGCTCTGTCCACAACTCTCTCCTGCCGTCAGCCACCCTGAGGTCCACTTCCTGTCTGTATCACCTGAGAGCAGCTTTATGTGTCCTTCGTTTTAGATTTAAGTTTATTGACATTCCTTTTGAAGTCCTGGGGGTCACACCCATGGCCTTGTGCATGTTAGACCAGCACTGTTCCACAGAACTAACCCCCAACCCTCATTCTTAAGATTTTACAAATAAAACGGAGCTGTGCATTATTTGGTGTTCTCTTTCTGGTGCCTGTGAGATTCACTCACGCAGTGGTTCAATCTTCCTTTTATTCTTCGTCCCCCAAACATTCGATTGTTTCTTGGGTCACTGTTTTACTTACATCCTCTGGTGTGGGAGTTCTGCCTGTGTCCTGAGTAGCCCAGACAGCACAGAAACTATGTTTTGTTGGTGACTAGCCTGGGCATCTGCTTGCATATCTGTCTTCATCACTCTGTGCTTCATGTCAACTTTGAATAGTCTACCTATCATATATATTACATGTATACATATACATATGATATATACGCACATATATACCTATCATTATATGTGTATGCTATGATATGTGTACACATATGATAGGTATATATGTATGTATGCACATACATATATTCTTTAAATAGATCATAGGCTACCTACCATAATGCATATATATATATACATATATACCTGTGTATACATACATACACATATATACATATACACACATATATACACATATATGTACATATATACAAATATATTTCTATAAATATATGATAGCCTACCTATCATATATACATACATATATACATATACATACATACATATGTATATTTCTATAAATCAACTGATTCTCTTGTGTTTGAAGGCTTTTATACTTTCCTATGCTAAATCCACTGTTTTCATTTGGATTTTCTTTGTGCAACCTTGACTGGAATTTCAGCCTGGGAAGTAAGAGGACCCAGAAAGCCACAGAGCCAAGCAGCCTGACTTGCAGTTCCAGACATGTGATAGAGAATTACTTACCTTTAAGAAACCTTAGCTCCTTCACTATAAAAAGTCCACTCTGAGGAGTCAGCCTTGTTCATCAAATATTAGTATCTGGCAAGACATCTAACACATAGTAGGTGCTCCATATGCGTTTGATGATCACATGAACAAACGAAGATGGCAGTGCCTCTTTGTGGGGCTGCTGTGAGCTTTAAATAAGATATACACTAGGTGCTCAGAACAGAGAAGACACTGCGGGGGGGGGGGGGGGGGGATGTGAACGCCAAGGCAGATATCACGTACTATGGCCTGAGTCAGAGAGCTCTGAAACTTTCTATAGTTCCTAGGCTGAGCAAGAAGGATCAACCAACAATCCTGGGTCTGACTGGTACACTAGGATTAATTCGCACTAACTTTCTCTTGGTCCCCACTCCCTATAGGGCTCCAGTCTGCCCAAGCTGCGTTTGAACCTCCCACACTACACTCTCCAAAATGGCAGCTGCCCACTGTGCATGCTGATTCCTACCTAGTTAAATGAGTTAGAGGAGTGCCACTCAAAATCCGGTTGCTTAGTGGCAGCAGCTAGTCCCGAGGGGCTCAGTAGCCACCCACGGCTCTCATAGGCCACAGAACAGATCCAGGACATTTCCAGGAGGGTAGAAAGCTCTGCTGCAAAGGGCTGACCCCCCAGTGAAGCAGCAGAAAGCATTTGGTGTGAAGTGGGGCCACTGATGGGAAGAGAGAATTAAAACTGTGAGCCAGCAGGTCCCCGAGTTCCATAAGCAGGGAGGAAGGACAAACGGCCAGACTGAAAGAATTTGGGGGCAGAGTGAGGAGCAGCAGTTGGGTTCCGGAACTCCATCATTCACCGAGTAGGAGGACAGCGACGTCACCTCCCTAACCCATTTCCCATCTGTAAAATGGGAAAGAGAAGCATTTTTCCTACAAGGTGGTCTCACATCAGAGGGAAGGCTGCTAAAGTAGAATGTGCTTAGCGGTAGAACAGATGCAGTAAGGTGCGCCAGGGGCTAGCTGTGCTATTGTTAGGGTTCCAACTTGAGGTCTGTGGTGGTTGGAATGGGAATGGCTCCCATAGACTCATGTATTTGAATGCTCGGTCCATAGGGAGTGGCACTACGAGTAGCTGTGGCCTTGTTGGGGTAGGTGTGGCCTTGTTGGAGGAAGTGTGTCACTGTGGCGGCAAGCTTTGAGGTCTCCTATGCTCAGGCTACACCCAGTGTGGCACACAGTCTCCTTCAGCTGCCTGTGGATGAAGATGCAGAGCTCTCACCTCCAGCACCATGTCTGCCTGCATGGACTAAATCTCTGAAACTGTCGCTCTATAGAGATCTGTGGCCTGAAGAAGAGAGGGGATGAGGGTGGGAAAGTGGAGCTTCCTTAGGAAACTGTAGAAGGAGATGTTCTCATAATCCATCAGTCCTTGTCTTAGTTATGATTTTATTGCTCTGAGGAGACACCATGACTACTGCAACTCTTATAAAGGAAAGCATTTAATTGGGGCGGGCATTTGAACCTAGGACCTGCATATGCTTTCCTGGATCTTTTGAGGGAGACTCTAATAATATCCTTTCTGTAACACATGGGACTTTAATCCAGTCTGTTGTAACTCCAAGAAGTTCCTGGTAATTACTAGCTTAGAGTGTTTCTGAGCAGTGGGGTTAAACTGGATGCATTTACAAAGTCCTACCAGCAGGTGGCGAAACAAAACCAATAACTCAGGACACAGAGCCTGTCACTTTCAGGGAGGAAATGCCACTCATACTAGTGTACGTGGCAGGTTGGGTATCCGGCTTTATTTTGTGACTTCTGGGTTACCGACTCCTCCAGCATCTTCCACGTGGGTGATGTTTTAGGCTCGATAAGGTCTTCAGGATGAAGACCCAACGTCCTCTACCATATCTGTCCCTGTTGGCCCCTCTGCCGGGGAGGACCCCTGCCATCTTTAGGATCTCCGGGGTTACCTTCAGGGGTCCTACTTCTGGTCCACGGTGGGAGGAACCCCTTTTTTGTGTGTCTTCCTTTCATGGCACACGTGATTCTGGGGTCCCAGTCTTCTTTGCTTGGCTGCCTTCCTACTAGATAGTCATTTCCCTTAAGTAGTATCTTGGCCAGCTCAGTGTCCCGTCCTCCCCCACCCCCTCCCAGTGACAGTTCAAAGCTAAAAGGCAATGAAGCACAAACAGATAGGCGAGTGCTTACAGCGAGACAGTCAGGGCCACCGGACTTGGGTGCAGAGGTAATTTGAAGATCTAGAGTCCAGAGTCTTTTGTAGACACAGGCAGGGGGCCTCTTCCAGGGGAGAGTGGCAGAAGCTCTCTAGGGTGGGGAGTTTGTGTTTTCTATCCAATTGTTTCTTGCTTCCTCACAGCAGACTCTTTGAAGCTCCTTAAATACCCCCAAGGAGGAATGCTTGTTTCTTAAGACATTAAGAAGAGAGAGAGTAATTTAAATAAGTGGAAAGAAAAAAATGCATTTTAATTGCATTATTATACTAATTTATGTCTCAGGTCTGTCTTGAAAAAAAAATGCTTTTTCACAGTGTGGGAGCACATTAGGACTAGGAGTTGAGACTAATTGATTCAGATGGCTGCTGAGAGGCAAGTGGGTTTTGTTTCCACCACACTCTGAGCAGGTGGGTAAATAGGCTGCACTCACCAGGCCAAGGGTCTTTGTGAGCTCTCAGACCACAGCTGCAGTGTCTGTGCTGGTGAGCTACTGGCACAGAGTAAGTAGGCACTCACTCAGGTAAAGCTGGCACACAGTAGGTGCTCAGGTGGGGCTGTTATAGAGCAGGGGCTCAGATAGGACTGACACACAGTAGGTGCTCAGGTAGGGTGGCACACAGTAGGTGCTCAGGTGGGGCTGGCACACAGTAGGTACTTAGGTGGGGCTGGCACACAGTAGGTGCTCAGGTCGAGCTTTCTCAGTAGACAGAAATGGACCATCAAGGGCAGGCTGGATGTGAGTCTGGGGAGGACAGAAGGTGAGTGGCTCTCTTCCCCATGTCACCATCCTGTGAGAGATAGTGACAGAGAGAACAGGAAATGAATAGCTCTGGTAAGCTCCTCCTTGAAGCTTGGGCAGGGCATTCCCAGACGTGGGTCTTTGGAACCATCCTGTGAGGTAAGGTGGGTGAATAGATCCATGAATGGAGGTACAGAGGCTTTAAGCAATTTTCTCAAAGCTTCATTGTCTGAGAAGGGCCACTTCAGTGTGAAATCCAGGCAGATCTGAATCCAGCCCGCTTCCTCCTCTTGAGGGAGGCCATTAAATAGCAGCTCCCACCGATAAATATGGAAGTGAACATCTGCTGTCTTATTGTGTTTGTTCTGCCATAACAGCATGCTTTAGGCTGCATGCCTTATAAACAGTAAATACTTAGGCTTAGATGGTTCTGGAGGCAGAGGTGTCTCAAGACTTCCTGAGATGCAATAAAGACCCTGGCTGTTTTGGTGTCTGGTGAGAGCCTGCCTTCTGGTTAAGTAGATGGTACCATCTCACCACATCCCTCCTCACATGCCAGAGCGAGAGGCTCTGTTGGTCCATGCAATAAGGTACTGATGGCACTCCTGAGAGCTCCATTATCATGACATAACCACTTCCCAAGGTCCCACTTGCTAACACCATTACAGTGTTTTATATATATAGCACAGGTGTATAATGTACAGGTATATATAGCAAGGAAAGCTTGGAATAAAGTAAGACCAAAACTCAACAGAGAAAACATTAAATCCTACAACAACATGTCCAGCATCTGGAGCTCCAAAAGGCATTGATTGGTAGCTCCATGTATCCAGCTCTGTCGTCTGAGGCCATAAATAACCTTTCTCTTGGACTGGCTCCACTACATCTCTGAAGCTTTACTGTGCAATATGTGCCATGGTCCCAGCATCTTCATCATCCCTGGGTCTCCATTACAACTTAGACTTTATCTTCCCAGATTTAGCAATAGTTTCTCAGGGACTGCTTGCAGGCAGTTCTAACATTACCACACATTTCTGGGCCCCAGTTGTCTCCTGGAACCTTGAAATAAACCTCTTTGACACCCTCCCTGTTGTATCTATCATGCTCAAAAAGAAAAAAAAAAGCACCATATAGATGTATTGTGTAGCAATTTTGTTAAGACTTAGGGTTTTCTAAAGGGAAGTGAAGCATTCTATTCTGAGGGGAAACTCATTAAACTTAGGAGGCAAACAAGCCAAAAGCTTAAGGAAGTTCCTAAAACTTACAAGATTCACCAAGCCCCTCCTGTCTCAGTCTTATATAAATAGTAAGGGCTGCTGAGAGATACTCTCTGACTAGCTGAAGTGCCTGGTCTTCTGTATGTCTCTGTTAGGCTGTAAAAGGTAGACCAGCTGAATTTCCTGGAAGCGACACTTTTCATGACACTTTGCATCCTGTTGAGTTGCCTGCTCACTCCTGACCACACAGTAAGCTTCTGAGTCCCATGCTGGGGTGGGCTGTTGATGATGCAGCTGTTTTTGAATAATTTCTGCTCTTGTAAGAAACCTTTCGCCTATATTCTTATACGTAGCCTCATTGGTTCACCAAGTTAGACTTTGGTGGTATCTGCTGGGGAGGCTCCTGCCCTGGCCCTTAGGGGATCAGTACTGGGTGGGACAGTGTCAGATAAAGGTCAAAGACTGATGATCCCTGGTCTTACAATCTTACTATAGTGCTTTAATGAGCACGGGTTTCCTTTCTTGTCACTATTTGTGCCTTAATAAGTGCTGGTTTTTTGCTCTGTAACTCTCTCTATTTTGTACCAATAAACAATGGTTTCCTTTCTCTCTAGCTCAAGGACCTCTGGCTGGCTAGGCAAGAGACTTAGAGCTCATTCACTCTTTGTGAACCAGAGAGAAAAGAAAGGAAAAGAATTAAAATCTCTCATACAGGCAATTTGCACAGACTCACACATACTCTCTCTCTCTCTCTCTCTCTCTCTCTCTCTCTCTCTCTCTCTCNCACACACACACACACACACACACACACACACACACACACACTGGATGGGCCTGACCACCTGTCTCAACTCCACAAGTGTTTATGCAAATTTACATGATACATATATACATATATATTGGTGGTGGATCAGTCAGGGCCCCCCAAGCCACATACATTCATTTGGTGGGTGCATGGGGCAGAGCCCCAGATGCCATACTTTATTCCTTCTCTCTGGCCTTCTTATACCTTCCTAGGCAAAGTTTCTTTAGAAAATTACCTCATAGATAAAATGTTACACAAAGGGGGAGTTACAGAAAGATGTTAATATTAAGTTCAAGGCAGTCTTTCATTCCATAAGTTCATTATAATTTCAGAGCAACAGTTTCTCATGGCCTTGCTTTATCATAGTGCACACCTGTGGCTTTATCCTTGGACCTGACCCAGAATGAATGTTTTTTCTTAATCAAAAATTTGTTCCAAGCCTATTTCTCTTTTTAGTGTAATTTTGAAAGCTCACTGTATTCCTTATTATGCAGCCTTTACTTACTATTCTATGAGGAGTGGGAAAATTCTGCAAATTTATTCTTGGTTCTAACTTTATTATATCTTTCTGGCAAAACAACTAAAACCATCTCTTAAAACTTCTTCCTAAAATTATTTGAATCAAATCGGGAATCGTATAAAGTCATTACCAAGAATTATGAAAGCATTGACTTGTCTATACAGCATTGCTACATGATGGCACATCTTCATTGATCTGAAGAAAATCTGCCCAATAGGGTGGGCTAAGGCCCAGGAATCATTAGACTATGTAATAATTACAAACGACGGCGTATCAGCTGCAAGAAGCAATCCTGAGATGACGTCTCTTGGAGCCTTGCCTCTCAGCGCTTACCCATCGCAGGCCATGCAAAAACAGTGGGGGCCACCTCCAGGAAAGCCACCTGCTAGTCTTAGCCTTTCTTAGATGGCTCCTCATAGGTATCCTTACCTTACTCTGTCATCAGTTCCCTAACCAGTGAGCAGATATTCTCCCGAGGAACAGTGTCACGAAACAGGATGACATTGCCAGGTTCTGATACTGACTTGAGGTGCACCTGGCTCCCTTCAGCTACAATCACATGACCTCTGTCTGCCTAAGTGGTTGTTTCCCCGCTGCCAGCAAGGTGCCTCACTTCTCCATTGGAATCAGGGAGAAGTTGTAACATCAGGCTACCAAGGATTCTGGCTGCTTTCCCAACAAGTCCTGGTGCCATAGTGACATTCCTGACACAGGTTTTTTTTTTTTATGCCTTTGATTCCTACCTACAATTTCTTTGTCACCTTCATTCTGTGACAGGGAAATTTGGATCTGGGATGCCACCAACCCACAGATTCAAGTGTTGAAGGCTTGGCCCCCAGTTGGTGGTTCTATCTGAGGCGATGGTTGAACTGTCTGAGATAGTAGAAGGAAGTAGCTCTCTGTGGACATAGAACTGAAGGCTGTGCCAATCCCTCACTTCCTTCCCTTCCTCTGCTGCCCATTTGCCACAGGGTGAGAAGGACCCTCCTCTATACACTTTTGTCATGATGATGGGTGGAAATATCTGAAGCCAGAAGCCAAAATCATTCTCAAGTTGTTTCTGTCAGCTGTTGGGTCACACAGCAAGGCAGAGTTTGACTTACACAGGGGGAGAGATTAAAAACTAGTTCTTTGTTTTTATAATGTTTCTTATGTGCGTGTGGTAAGAAAATGTTTGCGCTGATTAACTGCATCCATACAGGTATTTACAGTTGAAATGCATAAAACCCTTTATGCAAGATAATATTTCCATCATAGCAATGGAGGAGGGGGAGCTCTTCATTGAAAACTGCAAATGGCCTTCTCTCAAAAGAAGCAGGGGGCGTGGTGACTCAGAGGGCATCATTATGGCTTGCGTGTGCCTTATACCTCATGCCTTTCTGTCGCAAGATGGTAAGGCTGCTCCAAATGAAATGGACTGACAAGTTTGGAGCATGCTCACTCAAGAGTCTGTGCTTTAGCTTGGTGATGTTTCATGTTGATGAATGGGACCTGCCATCTTTCCCCTTTGTGTTACCTGCAAATTCTTTCTTGGAGCTGTCTGACCCCATTCGTATTTGCTTTTGTTTCTTCATGCCTTGAAGTCATGGGCATGCATGAGCTTTAGTCTTCCATATACACTCATGTATGTGCTTACAGTCTCTGAAGTCAGATCCCTTTACACACACACACACACACACACACACACACAGAGCACATGCACATACATACACTTACACATACACTTTCACCATCTTCTCTAACAGTCCCATGAGTGGGGGAACAAGTCTTCAACACAGGAGTTTGTGGGAGACATTTCGAATTCAATCCACAATACTCCCTGTCACTGAATGAAGGTGACAAAGAATGCTACTTCATCTAAGATAAAGGATGAAGGAGGCACTATTGAGTGTCACAATACATATACAATACTCATGGCTAACAATGTGTGTCCCAGAGAGGAGCAGGCTATCTAACTGGGCAATATTGGCCAACTACTTTACATTTTATGTACAAAACATTTGGCGAATTCTCTTTGTGTTCTCTTTCTCTCTCCCTCCCTCTCTCCCTCCCTCCCTTGTCTCAGAATGTGGAGTGTTAGGTATGAATCTGAAATGTTGCCCAGTTTCAAGTGTCAGCAGCTTGCTCTGCACCTGGTGGCACCTAAAAATAAAGCATTTTTAAATGAATGAGGGAAATATAATAAGCACAATTACCTAACACATTTTCCTTTGTTTAGTTTACTTCATTGCTAGTTGAGTCTTAACTTGAACACAGTCCTTACTTGTTTGAAATGATCTCAATGTGAAATGTTAGTATAACTGGGTCATCAGTTGTGTGTTAGGGTTTCTACTGCTGAGATGAAACACCATGACCAAAAGACAAGTTGCAGGAGTGTCACAGGTGTCCAATTACATTAGGGCAGTTGGAGGCCTGTGATTAGACAGAGAAAAGGGAGGCAGAGCTAAGAGTTGCAGAGAGACAGGGAGTGTCTTGGGGTAGAGAGGAGAAAGGAAGATGGTGGTGGATGTGAATCAGTGTGGTTATGACCAGCCACAGGTTGTTATGATATCATAACAGCTTAGAATATTGGGATAATTTGTCTAATCTAGGTGGGCAGCTTTTATTGTTATCAATTGGTTCTGAAATTATTGTATTGGCATCTTGTGTATTGAGAATTTTATCGATACATAAATCTGATTGGTTAACTATAAGCGTAAGAGTTTTAATTCTACCGGGTAATTGGGTGATGTGATGGCTCGCCATGGGGTTCATGGGGCATTGCGTGGTAGTGAGAGGAACTTAGGGGCAGGGGGCACTGGAAAGTTGGTGAGCCAGGAGACCACAAGAGTGAGATCACTGGCGGGAGCCTGTGGCCCACTGGTTGCCAGCACTGGTGTGGGAACATGCTGGTTCACTTATTTAATATTTCCTGCAACAGGGGAGGAAAGGGCTTATTTGACTTACACTTCTATATTACTGTTGATCATCAAGGGAAGTCAGGACAGGAACCCTAACAGGGCAGGAACCTAGAGGCAGGAACTGATGCAGAGGCCATGGAAGGGTGCTGCTTCCTGGCTTCCTCTCCGTGGCTCATGCAGCTTGCTTTCTTATACAACCCAGGGCCATCATCCCAGGGGTGGCATCACCTACAATGGGCTGGGTCCTTCAGTCAATCACTAATTAAGAAAATGCCTTATAGCTGGATCTTATGGTGGCATTTTTCTCAATTAAAGTTCCCTTCTCTCAGATAACTTTCACTTGTGTCAAGTTGACATAAACTGTCAAGCACACTGGGTAAAGTATAAAACAATGTAGTATTGAGTTAAAGAAGCCAAAGAACAGACACTCAATGCCCCCATGAGGTAGCTCTCTGCCATTTTGGAAATATTCTATAGAATATCAGTGGAGGTTGTTACACAGTTGCACATAGTCTATCTATGTCTGCATATATTAAATAAGCTCAGCCTTTAAGAGTTATGTATTGTTTATTTGCTGATTATAATTTTCTACAAATGTAGGCAAAAACTAAGACCTGCCCTTTCCCCCAGGGAAGCCATAAAGTGGCTAACACTTGCTTCTGTTGCTTTCAGTTTCTCTGTATCTTTGGGACCCTGGCGACACTCTATTTTTCTGTGAGCTCAGCTGAAGATATAAGAGAATATTTCTAGCACTTTCTATCACTTATTACCTTTCTCTTGTGGATGTGACAGAAATCTGCCACACTGCTGTAGTCTCTTCTGACATAAATCACATTTGCAGGCATGCCACAGGTATTTTGCTGGGTAGAACATACATATTTTAGTTTCTTTTTATTTATTTCATGAAAATCACACATTTTTAGGGTATAGTATGACAGTTTTGATACATGGATACAAAGTATAATGACCAAATGTCATTTCTATAACTCCTAACAATGATCATCACTGTGTATTGGGAAACTTCAAACTCTTCTAGTTCTTTATAAAACATGTGATGGTTCGTTGTAAGCTAAGTCACCCCACTGATGGGTAGAACACAGAGCTTATGCCTCCAGTCTAAGTGTATTTTTGTACCTGTTATCTGAGCTCCAACCCCCCTCCTCTGTCCCTCCTAGCCTCTAGTGATTACCACTCTGTTCTCTACTTCTGAGAAATCACCTTTAACTTCTCTACTTGAAAGGGGAACATGTAATATTAGTCTTCCCATGTATGGGTTATTTTACACAGTGCCTTCCAGGTTCATTTACGTTGTTGTAAGTGACATTATTTTTCTGTTTTTTAAACTGAGAACACAGGAGTTTTTCTGTTACTTTGGCACACATTTGTGTTCAGGGAGATCCCAACAGTGCATCCTTTCTTAGAATAGCTTCCAAGTGATCTGAGGAAAGGAGCCTTATTGCCTTTGTGGAAATGGCCCCTTGCAATGTTTGTTGTATGGAGTCTGTTGGAGGGGACATTCACACAGGTTTCCATAGGGTGCAAGGAAGTTCTGACAGCCCCGTATTTACATGGGGGTATTTTGTTTCGGGTTTAAAAGTTGAGGTGTTTCAGACTTTTCTCTATGGTCTGACACCATCTAGTATGAGACCTTTCAGTGACAAAGGGACACCTCTGTGGCATTGGGTACGGAGCCCCAGGCTAAAAAGTGGGGTCTGAGGAACCATGAACGAGCAACTTCTGATGCAGGGTGTGGTTCGAATAAGAAGTCCTTCATGATGATCTTCATTCCAATACCATTGTACTTGGGGACGATGGTTGGGCATCCCTGTGAAACCCAACCTTGGAAGGAGAATCAAGCATGGTAGACACATAGCTTGTGCAGGGAGCTGGAACAAGAACAGCATTACCTTTGAAGTAGACAAGAGTTCATTATGTGGGGCTAGTCATAGAAAACAAGACTACAAGGTGGCAGCCTGTTCAGTGACAACTGAATGAGGTCTATGTGACAGGCAAGGCAGCCTTTCCTGTTCTTTCTCCCCTTGGATTTTTGATGGGGGGCAGAACTCTTCAGTGTGAATAAGCTGCAGTGGTGTAGTAGTGTGGAGTTTTGCTTAACTAAAAGCAGACCCCGCCCCCACTGCTCTTTTCAATGATAAAAGGTGAAAACTTGTTTAAGCTTTTTATTCTTGCCAATGGGAGTAGGCAGAATTCTTTTTAAAGATTTATTTATTGTTATATGTAAATACACTGTAGCTGTCTTCATACACACACCAGAAGAGGGCACCAGATCTCATTACAGATTGTTGTGAGTCACCATGTGGTTGCTGGGAATTGAACTCAGGACCTTTGGAAGAGCAGTCAGTGCTCTTAACCACTGAGCCATCTCTCCAGCCCAGAATTCTTATTTCCAATTAAAAGAGGAATTGCGAGGTGGGCCAGCAGGTAAAGACTCTCTCCATCAAGGCCGACAACCTGAATTCAGCCTCCAGAACCTACACCGTAACAGGAGAGAGCAGACTTTCCCAAGTGTGCCCTGGCATGTGTGAATCCCTAGTCCCCTGCAGAATAATAATGTAATAAGAAAATTTCAAATTAAAGGCAAACCTGTTTGCCCTTGGATTCTCCATTTTCCTCACTGGAGACCTTTTGATGACCACAGACCAAGGATCAAAACTTAAGACCCAGGATCTATGAGGGCACCCACCAATGGCATTCCTGCCTTGTCCTGCCTAATTTGATGTCTTGCTTTGGAAGGCAAATGTACTCTTATTTGGACAATCCTCTGGTAGTTGGGTTTTCTGTTGTTTACAGTGGAAACTGTCCTTTAATGCCATAGTGATTAGGCTTCAAGGTGGCAGATACTGTATTGCTTAATAACAAGGGCGTGCAGCTACTGACGTGATTAATTGGAAAAACAACTGGAATGCACTCATATGGTAACCTCATGGTGATATGGATCATGTAGTTTTAGGCATTATCTCATCTGTTCCCAGAGTAGCGTCATGACAGGCCGGAAGCAAGTGCCATCAACCTTGATACCCTTGGAGGCGGAAGCCCAGCGATACTCAATGAGGAATTTTCTAATTATATAAATAATACATGAACTGGAACGGCTGTCATCATGGCAAGGATAATCTCCTGATGGTGGCACATAATCCTTTGTGTCACAAGCACTTGGGTGACAGCTGCTGGAATAGCTGTGTTTGGTAGACTATCCATCACCAATGGGGAACAAGTAAATATCTGTCCAAGAAGGGCATTCCCATGGTGATGGGCCTTCATAAATTCACAAGTCTCTTCTATGGGGTATGAGGAATTTCCCACCAGTTTTGAAGGTGCCTGGCTTCTAGGAGGATTCTTAATGCTGCAAAAGCAAATAAACAAAACTTCAGAAAATGAAATAAATAAAAAGGACCTTGAGTCCTAACCTCTGACCAGCTCTACTTGCCTCCTCCCTTGGAATCTACAGAGGCTGCACCTAGTCATGATTTCCATTCTCTATACACTTTCCAACTCTTCTCATCTGGATGCTGCGTCTCTATGTGCTAACAGCTGTTCTTGGCAAACTCCCTTTGTCTTCTGTGCAGTGTCACTCTTCTGTTCTTATTCTTTAAAAAAGATTAAAATTGTTGGGGTCCAGGAGTCGCTCCGCAAACCACACAAACACCGATCTCAGTCAGACAGGGATGGTTTATTGAATGCACACACTAAGACTGATCAATCAGGGCCATAGCTCAGAATTTGGGGCTGAGGCTATGACCCCAAACATCTTTTGTCAGCGTATCAGGCTAAAACTGCAAAAATCACAGTGAGCTCATAGGCAGATGCAGGAAGTGCTGCCCAGTGGTAGGCTCTCACGCAAGCCATTTTAGATATGACAATTCATATTGACCTTTAATTTGATGGATCCTATGTAAAGCTTTGTGGCATTTGTTAAGATCAACAAACCTCATACAGAACATAACAGGATATGTGGTCAGCTTCCGCAACCCCAGACTCTGGTCAGTAGAGGTGGGGAAAAGACGACACGTACACCAAGACATGGTTCAAGCAACTTCCCGCTTTATTCTGGGGGATCACCCAATTTATCCACATCCATCCTCTGAACTTGTCTCTCACTACTCTTCATGATCCAATCAGCATTCAGCACGCTCTGTACACGAGCCATGCACGCAGACAGAGTGCACGTTGATAGGCCAGTGACTCAATATCATGCTGTATGACACTATGCATCAGGCAGACAGCACATGATCATTCAGGTGTGCATGTTCAGGTTCTTGGTAAACAAGCAGGGATCTCAGGGCTTGGCAATGAGCTAGGGCGCCATCTTGGCCCATGTGGCCGCACCTGCTTCCCACAGTCAGCATGACCTTGCTCTGACTTATTTTTTTATGTGTCAATGACTGACAGGCATATTATAGCAACAGTATGAAATAGCTGGCAGGCATTGACCAAAATAGCTACAGCTATGCTAAGGGGGCAGACATTAACAAACATACTTTTAAAATTACTTTATTATTATTTTTGTTGTTGTTGTGTAGGAGCTTGCACACACATGTGCATGTGCCATGGAGAGTATGTGGAGGTCAGAGGTCAATGCTGATCCTCTATTTTCATCAAATGGAGCGGGAATCAAACAAACACAGGCTCTCAGGCTTGGCAGCAAGTGCCTGTCCTGCAGAGCCATCTCCAGAGCCCTATTCTTGTTAATTTTGCTCTCTGCATGGTTTCCACTTGGCAATGGCTTCCTGGCACTGTTCCTGGCTCTCTGGATTGTCCTTTCCCAGTTCCTCTCCTCCATTCCCTTCAGTCCCTTTGGTTGGCCTCCCAGTGTGAATGTTGGTGTTCTTCACAGCAGCCTTAAGTCTTATTCTCACGTCTCTTCATGGTCACTGTGCTTCATGGAGGCTCTTTGCTTTAAATGTTGTCTTTTTGTGTTATTATTTCCTAATGTATTTATGTTTTGTTTTTGCAGAACTGAGGCTAGAACCCCGGGTCTTGAACCTGCTAGGCGAGTGCTCTGGCGCTGAGCTACATCTTCAGCTCTCTTCCAACTCTTGCATCTCGACAAAGGGTCTCACTAGGTTACCCAGGTTGGCCTTGAACTCATTCACTCTTCAGTTCAGGCAGGTCTTGAATTTGCCATTGCCACTCCTACTTCAGTGGTGGCTCACAACAGGCCTGAAACCTGGAACGAGTCCTGAGGAAAAAGAGTCTCAAGGAGACTGACTCAGCCTCCTGGCATTTCCAATCATCTATATACACAAACCCCATCGGCATGCTAGTATGGTGTATGCTCTCTTTCAGTATTATTAATGCCTTTAAAGATTGAATTTTTACCATAGGTGAAGTTTCCACTAGTGTTCCAAAGTCCTAAAAATTCCTTAAAGCCAGGAGCTCCGAATTCAGCAAGAAGGTTACCTATTCATTAACATTCTAATTCACTTCTAGTAAAGACAGGTGAAACCGATTAAGCATCACAAAGAACAGAGCCAAGCTCAGGGCAAAGCTTACCAAGGCCTAGGAAGTAGGGGGGTTGTGCATTAGCAGACCCCCCCCCCCAAACAGGTTCTTCCGATAGGCCCAAAGGAACAGCATAATCGAGGATTTACTGGGGACCCCTGATAGTGGGGTTTAACTATTGACTAGCCTTGCACCTGGCTTCCTCCTCAAGCTGCCTGGTCCCACCCCGTGGTCTTTTGTCCTTTGTTTTGTGTCACTGTATCTGCGGATGTATCCTGCCCCGCTTTTCTTGTTTGATCTGTATTAAAGATGTGATGCTCATTTTGATCAACACATTCAGTTTTACACCCTCTCTCGTGTGAACTGTCTGTCATTCATTCACCGAATCCTTGCTCACCTGTAACCAAGAGACCCAGTTCCACGCAGATCGGGGACCCAAAGTGAGGCCTGTCTGTGACATGCCATCTTTCTGCCTCACTCTCCCGAGTAGCTGGAATTGTAGGCCTATACTACCAGGCCTGGTTGTATTCAATGTCTTTCACATTTCTACCCCCAACTTAGATTTCTGAAGAACTCCAGACTTGACTCTCCATGCTTCTCAGTTATCCACAGTGGCTGTCTGCAGCTCCACCATGTTTGAACCGCTTTATCCTAATCTTCCCTCTCTGTAAGCAACCTCACTGTCTAGCTACCTGCCTAGTTCAGGGAGCTCTTTCTAATATTTGTTCCTCCCTCAAGCCACAAACCTCACAAGCTTCCCACAACCACAAACCATACACCCTCCATCCAAACCACACATTGCATGAGCCTGTCTTCTTGTTTTTCCCTAACCATTTCTCTTCCTGGTCCTTCCACTTACGCTATGGTATCAGACCTTTTAAATTTGACTGGACTGCTATAATCCGAGCACACACCACACACACACACACACACACACACACACACACACACACACAGCTCTGGCTTTCTGTCCTGGAACTAGCTCTGTAGACCAGGCTGACCTTGAACTCACTGCCTGCTTCTGCCTCCTGAGTGCTGGGATTAAAGGCATGTGCCACTACCACCCATCTGATCTTGGCATCTTAATTCAGTGTTTCTTTCTTCTTCGGGCCCTTTCATGTTGTTCCTCATATATAAACCTTCACAAATCCAAATCATCTCACAGGACTCTGAGGCTTTGTAATGTTTTAGAACAGACTGTCAGCTCCCTTCTGGGTTGATCCTGCCTTCACCCAGGCTCAGAACCTTTGCTTTTCCCCATGTCACTGTAGTGCGTCACTTTGGGTTGCTCTCCGTCTATTCCAGGCCCCCTGCAAGCTTAGTCCTGTCCCTGAGCCTGGAGCAGTCTTGCCCTTGCTCTCCTTGGTTCCTTCCCCAGTGAGTGTTCTCTAAAGTAATCACACCTGTAAAACTGCCAACAGTCTTTGTCCCTTTGCCCTGTTGGTGTCCATCGTGACACTTCTTTATCCTGCATGTCATCTCCCTTTCTCGCTCTGGTGTACGTGTTTGTTCACTGCGGAGCATCTACTGCAATGAGATTGTTGAATCAATAATAATGGGTGAGGGCCAAGCTGGAAGGTTTGCCTTTGGTCTCCGGTGGCTGTGTCCTTCCTAACTGTGACTGTGGAGGATGCTGCTTTTGGTTGCTTAGCACCCACTCCTGTTATGTTGTCTAGAAACACAAACGGCACACGGCATGGGATGAAGCCTGTGGGCCAGGCTGAGTTCTTTGTGGTCATGGTTGGAGTTGTTGCTCGCTTGGTCAACTTGAGTGTGTCTCTAAGCCCCATGGGATGGACTTGGTAAAAGGCACTCTTTCCTCACAAGTTATCAGGCCAAAAGGATACGATCTTGAGGCCATTGAGGCCCATGGTCTGAGAGAATGAAGAGAGGCAGAGATGCTAGAATGGTTTGAATATGCTTGGCCCAGGAAGTGGCACTATTTGGAGGTGTGGCCTTGTTGGAGTAGGTGTGGGAGTGTCTTGGAGTGGGTGTGGGCTTTAAGACCCTCATTCTAGCTGCCTGGAAGTCAGTATTCTGCTAGCAGCCTTCAGATGAAGATGTAGAACTTTCAGCTCCTCCTGCACCAGGCCTGTCTGGATGCTGTCATGTTCTTGCCTTGATGATAATGGACTGAACCTCTGAACCTGTAAGCCAACCCCAATTAATGTTATCCTTTATAAGAGTTGCCTTGGTCATGGTGTCTGTTCACAGCAGTAAAACCTTAACTAAGACAGATGCCAGGAGGAGATAGATGGAGATGGCACTGTTGCCCTTGGGTTCAGGTTCTTTGCCTTTCCTGGTTATGGCTGGAAATAGTCCCCCTTTAGGGTTTGGTTTTCTTCACTTATAGACAGACTAAGTGATGTCCTGGAGCAAATCACAGATTTACTCAGGGCCTCAGTTTTCTTTTCTTCTGTTAAATCAGGTTGATGTTTAACCAGCTGTGCTTAAGGACCTCCTGCAAGGTGTCTTAGTTAGGGTTTCTGTTGCTGCAGAGAGACTCCATGACCACAGCACACCCTACAAAGAAAACATTTAACTGGGTCTGGCTCATCAGTTCCATGGTCATGATAAGGCCAGGTGGGGGAGGAGGGAACATGGCGGCAGGCATCAGGAAGAGCAAGAGAACCACTGGGCCTGGCTTCAGCATTGAAATCTCAAAGCCCACTCCAGTTCCTTCAACAAGGCCACACCTACTCCAACAAGGCCACACCTTCTAATAGTGTCACTCCCTGAGAGCCTATGGGGGCCATTTTCATTCAAACTGCCACAAGACAGAGCTCATAGTACCCCACCCCCTTTATTTTTCTTTGTGGTACCATCTTGGTATATAACCTATGTTGGACCCAAACTTGCAGCCTCCCTGCCTCTGCCTCCTGTGTGCTGGGATTACACATGTGCTCCCACACCCTGTTTGGGACGTCCTTGAAATACCTATTGTGATCCCAAGAACTTGGCTCTCAGTATCCTTAATCCCAGGAACCCACAGTTTTCCCCAGGCTTCCTCTAGAAAGGACTTTGGAACTACTTTGCATGGGCAGCCAAGCTGTATTAGGAGACCATTATTTTGGGTCTGAAGGCCACAGCCCCTATCATGGCCAGCTCACAGAGCATGCACGAGTGCTGGACTGGCCACGCTCCGTTCACTCATTACCCCTGACATTTCCTGTCCTTGACACACTGGCTCACAGAAAATGTGACTAAAGAGCGAGTCTTTCTTGGACGAGTGTCAAAATCTTTCATTTTCATTATATTTTCTTTGAGCCGTTGGGAGACTTACTTCTTCATTAGCAGTGTCACACAGAGAGCTCATACGCCACAGGCTTTGATGCCAAACGGTTTAAAGTGAAAGCTACTGCTTTTGCTGAGCTGCTTCACTCGCAGATCCCCTGAGAATACAACTGAAGCACGAAACGCAAACAGTGTGACCAGGACTCTGTTGGTAAACTCCTGTCCACTTCCATAAATATGGGGCTGCTGGAAGTCTGGGCTTCTCATGTCTTCTCCAAACTGTGTTCTTCATCTCAGGCTGACCCACCTATCCTTTTGAAACACCCGGAACCTGAAAAGAGCGCAGGAACGTAAATCCCCCCACCCCCTTGCGGTTACCTCCACGGAGACCGTTCCTACCATCTCATCCTTAACTTTGTCCACTCCAGACTCTGTGGGTTAAAACGCCTCCCAGAAGTGGTGTTCGCTGACCTACTTGTCTCTGAGCTCCAGTTCCGCATTCCCCGTAACGGGCTGCTTAATCTCCAGCGACTGGTCGGTCATCACACCTCTGCCCCGGATCCTCATTCAGTCTTAGTCGTTTTGTTTCAGCCTCTGACCTTTTCGTTAGACCTGGGCTCTGACCTCCACATTCATCTTGACTCCTTTCTTGAACTTGTTTTACAGATCCAGGCAGTGTTCTGACTACCGTGCATTCTCCGTGGTGATCTCATGCAATCAAATGACCGAGGTCCCGCGGAGACACCAGGGAGGCAGAACATAAAGCTGTTTAGGGAGTTTTAATTAATTACTTTTAAAATGATTGACTTGTAATATACCGAAAGTATGCTACAAATTTGTATGGAAAAGTAAAATAGTTTGGCTACATTGGGCTGAGTCAAACTTTTAAAATGAGTGACTTTTGCTCCGTGCTTAAGGGTCCTCCTGAGGAGCGAGTCAACTGGGTGGCTCCGGATGTGGTGGGGCTTACTTAATGGTTCACATGATGATGGAGGCTGAGAGGACTCCCACTGTTCTTTCTGCACACTGGAGAACCAGAGAAGCTGGTTGCTGGCCCAAAGCCTGGGAATCCGCATAGTCACAGGTGCGGAGGCCTGGGGCTCTGATGGGTGAAGACAGGGAATTTTCCCTTCCTCCCTCTCCTTTGATCTGTGCAGCCCCGGGTGGACTGGATGATGTCCACCACATTGGTGAGGAGGGCTTTCTTCTGTTAGTCTGCTGATCCAGATGTTGCCCTGTTCTGGAAACATCTTCACAGACACAACTTAGAATACTGTTATCTGGGGAGTCTTTTACCTGGTCAAGCAGTGCTTGTGCGCATGTACACACACACACACACACACACACACACACACACACACACACACACACACACAGCTGTTAGGAAACCAGGAATTACAGTTGAGGGTTATGTTTTATCTCTGTTGTTTGGCAGGGATGATTTCTAGACCATGGGCTTCCCTATGGTCTCTCTCTCTCTCTCTCTCTCTCTCTCTCTCTCTCTCTCTCTCTCTCTGTCAAAATTTATTTATTTATTTTATGTATGTGAGTACACTGTAGCTGTACAGATGGCTGTGAGCGACCATGTGGTTGTTGGGAATTGGATTTTAGGACCTCTGCTCGCTCTGGTCAGCTCTGCTCATTCCAGCCCCAAGATTTATTTATTATTATACATAAGTACACTTGAGACTCGCCAGAAGGGGGCGTCAGATCTCATTACAGATGGTTGTGAGCCACCATGTGGTTGCTGCGATTTGAACTCAGGACTTTCGGAAGAGCAGACAGTGCTCTTACCTGCTGAGCCATCTCGCCAGCCCCCTATGGGCTTACTCTTAAGGACTTAATATATACTAGTTTGTGTTATCCTCATAGAGGTGGTACTCCTAACTGCTGAGCCAGCTCCACAGGTAATAAATATAAACGATCTGTTTTCTCACTCATCATTGTCCTCTCCCTCCCCTCCTTCCTCCTCCTCCTCTCCCTCCTCCCCTCCCTCCTCTTGTTTCCTCTCCCCCTTCTTCCTTGATAGGGACTCACTGTGTCACCAGGATGGCCTTGGACTTGTAATCCTTTTGCGTCAGTGTCCCAAGTGCTAGGATAACAAGGGTATCCCAGCACAGCCGGCAGGTCTTCTCTTCTACCTTGGAAAAAACCCGTTTCCTGCCATCAGCTCTAATCAGGCCGTGCTGTGTCTCCTGACTAGGGAAGCTTTCGTTTTCTTTCTACTCGCCCTTAATTCTATCTTTTTCCCTTAACTTTTAATTGTACCTTTATTTCATGGCGTTGGGTTGTTTTCTTGCCTTTTGTTCTTTGTGCTCTTCCCGTCCGTTCTGTCGCACGCAGTCTGCATTACTTACCGTCTAATACTGCCTTCGTTTCTATGTGTTTTGCATTTTGTTAACCATTTTCTAGTTTCTAGAGTTTGGCTAGTTGCTAATAGTCCATTTCTTCTTTTTTATTTTTTGCTGCAACCTCCTTGTGATTTCAGGCATTTCTATTTTATGGTTTTCAGTTGAAGACACTGTTGTTTTATTACTGATTAAAAAGCTTTATTTTCGGACTGGAGAGATGGCTCAGCAGTTAAGAGCACTGACTGTTCTTCCAGAGGTCCTGAGTTCAGTTCCCAGTAACCACATGGTGACTCACAACCATCTGTAGTGAGATCTGATGCCCTCTTCTGGTGTCTGAAGAGAGAGAAAGTGTACTCACATATATAAAATAAATAAATCTTTAAAAACAAAACAACTTTATTTTCATGTGTATGGGTGTTTTGTCTTCATCTGTGCATCACATGTCTGCAGTGCCTGAGGAAACTAGAAGGGGCAGAGCGTGATGAAATTACAGAAGGTTGGGGGTCCCTGTGTGGGAGTTGGCAACTGGGCCCAGTGCCCTGGAAGAACAGTCAGTACTCTTGATTGCAGAGTTATCCCTCCAGTTCTCTTATTGTTGATGTAAAAGTTCATGGTGACATGTTTATGTATAAATTTTCTTCCACACAGAAATAGTTTTTTAATAATTATACTTCATTTATTGGAAAATTTCTTCAGGTGTTTCCACTTTTTAAATATATATATATATATAT
>NC_034599.1:90641228-90658877 GCF_900095145.1 Mus pahari
AGAGGGAGGGGGAGGGGGAGGGGGAGGGGAGGGAGAGGGTCCACTCAGGGCAATCTTTGAGAGAAGTCTTCTTCCCTTCCCTCCCTTGTTTCTTGGGACTCCACAGAGCTCCACCCTTGAGCTCTGGTCCCTGCTTCTTGTTGTGAGAAGCGTGTAACTTAGAGGCTTCTGAGTGAGCCCTGGCATCCAGGAGACTTTCTCACTGCACTCAGGCCTGCCAACATCATTCCCTTGCGGCTCTGTCTCCCTCACTGAGTCTTTTCTTCCCAGGAGGTTTCTGTCTGATTTCAGCCACTTCTCAACTTCTAAGCACATTTTTTTTTTTTTTTTTTGGTGGGGGGAAGAGGGCTGTAAATTGTATTTCATTCCTTGTTTCACTGAAAGTAGAACGTGTGTATCTTTCCTTTCATTTTTTTTCTTTTCCTTTATCTATCTATCTATCTATCTATCTATCTATCTATCTATCTATCTATCTATTTATTTATTTATTTTTGAAGAAAATGGAGCTATAACGTGGTCTGTGCAGGCACATTTGTACCGGAAGCCCCCGAGCTAACCCTGACGTTATTTACCTGTGTCATTTTCTGACGTGAAAAACTAAAGAGCCGAGACTTGAGTCCTCAGAAGACCCTTTCTTACTTAACAGTGAAGGCTTATGTTCCCAAGTCTGTGAGTCAGACAAGCACAGGACTGCACCCAACCTTGGCAATTCAGAGCATTGTAGTGAGTTACTTTGGTCAGCTTTGTGCCAGACTGCACAGGCTAAAGCTTTCCATTTGGGCCACTTTGAAATGCAATCCTCACATACACTGAACACTCTTCCTGACCTCTAGCACCCTTAAAGACCCTACTGTGTGTAAAGACTAGTGATTGCTCTGACTGTATCATACTAAACTGTGCTTACTTCATTCACATAGTGGTGGATGTTTGGCTCACACATTACCATTTCCCTCCTCTTATCTTGTAAGTAGATTTTTGTTAGGCGCTCTTCTTGTAGCGAGTACTGTGTTTGCCTATTAAGGTTCTTCTTTTAATTTGGTGGAAGCTTAGAACTCAGATAACAAAGATTTCTGGAATATAAAGAATAAACAAAGGGCAGTGACTCACAGACCTTGAAATGTAAGCCTTCTCTGGTGGAGAATCTTGTTTCTTGGCTCCCGACAACACCCAGGTCAAGAAAGAATGTTGAATTTTTAATCGGCCAGAAGCTCATTTTATATATTATATTTAATTATATTGCTGTAATTGTGGCGCTGTGACCGTGACTTCACATACACTACTATAAAAATCTCATGCTCTAGAAATATTATGTAAAGTCTAAAGAGTAGTTTGCCAAAGCCTTCTGTTGCCTTGCAGAATAGGGTGTCTGTCATCATTGCCCAGTTCGGGTGTCTGGAGGAGGCGCAGGTGCTTGCTATGCAGGTGGAGTACGTCGGGGAGGTTCTAAAGTTGTTAAGTGTGAGCTGCAAGATTCTAAGATTAATTGTGCTTCACTCTCCAGTGAGATTAGTGTATTATAAATCATAGAGGCATATCCCATCAATCTGGCGCCTGGATGCAGAGAACATGATAACCCCTAGCTCAGCAGAAACACTTCTTCCATCCATTACTGCATCTCCCCTGGAATAAACCCTGTGCTCCTCGGAAAGAGCCAGGGCAACGGACAGCATTTTAAAGAAATCTTTGCGACAACATGGCTTCTGTTCCAAGAGGGAAACCATTTCTATGGTTTCTTGTGAGGTTGAAACAAGCAGGTTCAGTGATGTGTTTTCTGGGTCTTTAGTATCTTCTTATTTCCAAAATGAGTTCTTTTGCGGGGATGTAAACAAAAGGAAAAAAAAACAAAACATGATCCTCACTTTCAATGAGCCTACTGTTTAGTTGGTAAGAAAAGACATTAATCCTAATAATAGCTATTGTTTATAGCATTACCATATATACACTACCAGTAGAGTATACTTATACTTAGAGACTATTCAGAGAACATTATATAAGGAAGAGACGACTGTTGGCTGAGGTGTTCTGGATGGTCTCTCAGAGGGCAAACTGGTGCTGGGCCTCGAGGGTGAGCATTAGTGAGGTGAGAGGGGGTGTGGCCTGCAAGAGAGATGTGGGGGTGAAACAGGAAGTGAATAAAGACAGAGGCTTGGGACCACCCACCAGAGCCACAAAGTGGGAGGGCGTCTCACGTTGGACACCTTGGTGATCAGAAGCAGGGTTGTCCTTCTTCCGTTAGGGTCATCTCACTGAGACAAGGGGTGGCTAGGTGGGGTGCACCGAGAAGCTCATTTGGCTAGATTGTGCCGGCTGGGTTGTGAGTGTACACCTTGCTAGGGCCAGTGGGCCAATCCTTTGGTAAAGAGATGAAACAAACTTTCCTTCCCCTGCTCCTTTAAAAATTATACTTTATTCATCTGGGGTGAGTACATGTGCTATGGCATGCATGGGGACCAGAGGGCAATGCTCAAGGACTCTTGACATCCAAATGTGTGCAGGTAGCAGGGATTTATTTATGTCTGTCTCATGTCCAGATGTGAGACAGACCTCCAATAGGTGGCCTTTGGTCATAGCTCTGCAAATAGCGTACAGACTCAAGGAACCTCCTGTGGATATGGGACCCCAGATGATGGCTACATGTGGTCACCACCAACTGGCCCTCTCTATCCTTCATCTATCAGCTGAAACATGCTGGATGTTTATAGCAAAGATGCACACACATGGATTGGGAGGATTTTACAGATCAACACATACAGACTTGGGGAAGAGGTGCACCGGCTGACATAGCAGAACCTCTCGTTCCATAGCAGGTAGCCAAGCAAGGATGAAGGGATGGACCAGGAAGGGCAATGGCTCATTGGTCCTGAGTGGATCAAAAACTGTTGAGAGGTTTGCATTGGTGTGCTGATTGGTTAGCTTTGGACAACTTGATAGAAGCCAGAGACATTTGGAAAGAGAGAACTTTAATTGAGGATTTGCTTCTACTAGATTGCCTTCTGGAGCACTTTCTTGATTACTAACTGTTGGAGGAGAACCTAGCCCACTGTGGGTGGTGCCAATCCTGGGAAGGTAGTCCTGGGTTGCATATAAAGGTAGCTGAGCAAGCCAGGAAGCAAGAAAGCAGCATCCCTCCCTCCATGGCCTCTGCTTCAGTTTCCATCTCTAGGTTCCTATCTTGCCTTCCCTGGATGATGGACTGCAACCTGAAGCCAAATTAGCCCTTTCTCTCCCCTCCCAACCCCAAGTTGCCTTTATCTGGTGTTTTGTTTTTCATCAAAGCAACAGAGAAGCGAAATGCAAACAGCCAGCTATTTTTGCTGTAGCTGTGACAAATACATGAACAAGCCAACCTGAAGACGTAAGGGTAGATTCTAGCTCACTCTTTGAAGATACAGTCCACCATGGAGGGAAAGGGAAGGCTGCAGGGATGTAAGGGGACTGGTTACCTTGTGTCCATCATCTGGAAATAGAGACAGATGGGTGCTGGTGGTTCGCTAGCTTTTTGGGTTTTTTTTATGGTTTATTTTTAAATTTTTTTAATTTTTAAATTATTATTTTCTTTATTTACATTTCAAATGCTATCCCAAAAGTTCCCTATACCCTCCCCCCTCCTGCCCCTGCTCCCCTACCCACCCACTCCCAGGCCTTCCCTTGTGCTGGGCCATATAAAGTTTGCAAGACCAAGGGGCCTCAGTCTTGGGACCCTAACCCTCGGAACGACTCGGAACAGCACCACCCACATTTAAGGTGGATCTTCTCATCTCCGTTAACCCAATTTAGAAACTCCCTTACACACAAGCCCAGACGTTTGTCTCTTAGGTAATTCTAGATCCTGTGAAGCTGACACTATTAACCAGCACAAAGCTGTTTTGCAGTGCCGTCCTCATTGTCCCTGTCCTGCTACACAGCCATTAGCCATTACGTCTTTAATCCTGTTGGCTGCCGGTCCTGGAATGCCTTACCTCCTTCAAAGGCACCACTTATACAGTTCTGGGCAGTGTCTGTCCACTGTGGTTCATGCTCCTGTCATGAGTAGTCTCGGCTTCTGTCTTACCCGCGACAACCCCCTTTTCTGCTCTAAGCCACACTTACCATCCTCTCCCGAATTCCTCTAATATCTAATGGGCGAAGTTGTCACAATTATCTACTATAAATTCACTAAGCCTAGTTAAATAGAGCATGCTAAACGACTATTCACTGTTTATCTAAAATTCATATATAATTAACACCTTGCATTTTTATCTGGAAACTCTGTAATTGGGCACTTAGGGGAATGGACCTTGCTGTCTACAAGCAGCTCAGACCTATACTTAGGGATCCAGCCAGGCAGGACTAAGGAAGAACATTACCAGAGTTTCAGTGTGGTTAGACGCTAGTGCTTTGCAATGATGACATCCAGCCAAGAGCTCTTTTAATTCAGCACACATGAAAAATTTGTGGTGCATTTCCATTGAATACTATAATCTTCAGCTTCAGTCATGTGTGGGGATGGAGGATCATTATCTTCCCAAAGCTTAGGATATCTGAAAGTCTTTATTAAGGCTCTTCTGCCTATGAGGAGTTTGCCACCTGCTATTAATACTGTCATCATTACCCTGTCTATAGCCCTGACTGCAACTGGCAGCTGTAGGCAGAGGGAAGGGGCCACAATAGTAGAAGTGTGCCTGCTGGCTGTGCCATTTACTAGTTGTGTGGTCTTGGAAAACAGTGTAATCTGTCTGTGCTGCAGTTTTCCATCTGGGGATAGCAATATCTACTTCAGAGGGTTAGTGAGAAGGCTAACAAGTTATAATGCAACATTTTTTTTTTTTTTGAAAAATTGGCACAGGGCAAACGTTAGATAACATGATCAGAATTGAAACAGTTAGCTCTGGCCATCTTGGAACTCACTTTGTAAACCCGGCTGTCCTTGAACTCAGAGATCTGACTGCCTTTGCCTCCCTGCTGAGAGCTAAGATTAAAAGGCTTGCTAGTTTAATATTTTATTTTTATTAATCCTTTGATAATTTTATACAGCATATTTTAATCATGTTTACAGCCCCACTCCTCCCTAGCTCTCTCCAGATCTACCCTCGCCTTTCCCCCTTCTCAACCTCATATTCTCTTTCTCTTTTATCACCCAATGTGTCCATTCCTGCTGCCCAATAAGCATAATGAATGTATGCACTCTCCCATGGGAGCTAGGGGAGGGAGTGGCCAAGTGACCATGGTGAATACTCTGCAGTGCTTCTGTCTGTATCCTTGAGTCTGTCCCTCAGCTTCCCTGCATGGGCCAAGCAGAGGCTCCTCGATTGCTGATGCATATGTTGACATTATCATCAGCCTGGAAAAATATTAGTGACATTTTTAAGTTTCCCCAAGGTCATTGAGTTTCAAAATACTCCACATCTAGACCATTTCACTATTATCAATATACTTGTCAAGTTTTAGGCAAATGCATTTAATTAAGTGGTGTGGAGTACATATAATAGGTGTCTTTCAAAGGAGAGCAAGCGGAGACCTCATTTACCAATCCCATCCTAGTGGATGTCAGTACTTGAGCAAGAATCGATTACAGTTGGTGATGCACTCAAGGAGCAACCAACATCGCTTTAATCACTTACTACACATGATCTCCGAATCCCTCAGACCTCTCTGAGTGCTTGGCATTATTAGCTCTACATCAAATACAAGTGCAGCTGTGGAATGGGAAGGCACACTCAAATTTTATTGTCTCTTAGATAGCAATTAGTCCACCTTGGACTCACGTTCAAGATCATCAGAGTCTGAAGTTCGTGCTTGAAGTGCACTGGTATGCTTCTCATTTAGTGAGGGAGAGATTTTTGATGGCTCATTCACTTAGTCAATTGTGGGTAGGCACAGAGGAGGTGAAAAACACAGGCTCCATCCTTAGGAGGGACATGGTCATGAGGAAGACAGTGAACAGAGGATGAGCTGGAGACAGAGGGGCTTAGGAAGCCCACAGGTAACACACAAGGGCAGACCAATGGTGTCACGGAATGGGACATAGCATCACAGAGGAAATAACATTGTGTAGTTATGTAGTCAGCTCTGTGTAAGGTTTTCAACTAATCACTTTGATGTCATTAGAAAGGCACAAAGGAAACTCTGAGATTTTACCGGATGCAAAGTCCTGGCCTATCTATAGAAATGGTGGGCTCCTTGGCAGCCTTGTGCTCCCCTTGATAATATGAGAAAATCCAGTGGTTGAGACTTGCTGGAAGGAGAAAGGTTGCCTTTGCTCATCAAGTTTACTCTTCTGTTTATTAACCTGGGGATTTGAGCACTGTGTCAGGCAACGTCCTTGGTGCCAACTAACCAAGTGATCACCTTGGTCCCCAATAGAGACTTGGGGACAAATGGGGTTGAGCTTTATAAGGACTGATGTGAGGGGAAAGCAGACTTCTGGAGAGGGGAAGTGGGACGTCATGTTGATTCAGACCATGGTGTCCCAGGGGTGTGCAGAAGGCTCCGTGGTGGCAAAGGTGGCTGTGGAGTGGCTGGTGCAGTCTATGTTGAGAACACAAGGAAAGACTTGGACATTAGGAGAGTCATTTGGAGCTTCAAGGTGGTGTACCGAGATGCCTCCATCTTTTAGGCTTCTCAGTTTGGCGTCCCTACATCTCTTTTGCTCCTGGAGGTATATCCTTGCCACTCCTTCAATATAACTGTCTGCTCTATTCATAATTTTCTAATTATAATTTACAATTTTCAATCCATATATTTGCAGGGTAAGTCTTCTGATCATCAACCGCTCTTGTCCAGGGTAATCAGTTTGTAGAGGACTCTCATTGAAATTCAAGCATCGAGTGTTTCACCTTCTCCCCTCTCCCTTGTCTCAAACTTGAGTGTTCATATGTTCACCAGGAGACCTTGCATCGTCTGAAGCAGGTATGGACCAGGGCAGAAGGTCTGCCGTTCTCACAAGCTAAAGCTGCAGCTGAACAGAACACACTCAGAGTAGTGAGGAATCTGCTTGGGCGTCCCCTGTAAACATGGCCCTTGCTCTATTCTGTAACTTTCTTACAAGGGAGAGCTCTATTGTTTGGGAAGTCACAGCTTATTTCTGTCCATTACTGAAGAATACTTAGTCTCAGATTTGTTTTTGTGTGGACTAGGCTGTTGCCCTGCCTCTTGGATTGAGAAGTCGATGTATGGGCTGCTCGTGAGATACACCCATACCTTCTTCCCAATGTGTGTCTCATAAGGGTTCTTGGGACAAGATGTGGGAAACTGTAGGCTTCCTTTCTAGCCTTTTGCATTCCACCCATGGGAAGTGACCTGGGCACCAGTCTACGTCAGGCTGGCTTCTTTGCTGACGGTTTCCACCAGATATGGTGTGGCCCTGCTTATGAAGACTCCTTCATTTTCAGGGACTTCTCAGATAGCAGCTCCTATGTCCCTTTAGTTCATCCTGGAGGTCCATCTTTGTCTCCCTTTACAAGGCTGGCTAACCTCTCCCACGGCCCCATGATTATCTGTCCTGTTTTCAAGGTACTAGCTTCTGGGAGTTGGATCATGACTATGGAGAATGCTTAAAGGATGGCCGTTCTTAACTCCTTCATCCATGAAGAAACTCTTCCATGAAGATGTGCAATGCTTGGGGCCTTGCTCCAGAGTATTGAACATTCACTACAGCCTTCCAGAGCTAGGTGGGAAAGGGGCTAAGGCACCTCATGATGCTTTCTTCATCTGCCCTACACCAGTTTTAGATTCCAGTCTCTAGAATTCACCCTGCAATTCAGCAGCCAGTGAGGAGCTAAAGAAGGGAGGAGTTTTTGACATCCTGGTGATTTCTGGATTGCCAGTTGTTCCCTCTAGGGTCTGAGTGGTTGAAACTTGTCACCTTGGTCTCTCTACTGGAAACCTTCAAATATTTCTCTGCAGAGTCCTCCAAACCTTAGGCCTTAAATATCAGAGAGAGAGCTATGTATTTGTGAAACGACACAATTAATATTTCACGGAGAAAGGATTAATAAAACATCATGCAATTAGCTGATTCCCTTCAGCAATCTCATTAAAGGTGGTAGGAGGCCAACTCCGGAGCAAGCTGCTGGTTGGACTCTGACTCATGAGAGACTGGTTTAGGGGATGTAACAGCCCCCATCCTGCCTCCTGTGAATGGTGGGGTAAATGGGGCCAGTTCTCGGTGGAATACTTCTTGGCTGCCACACCTTTATCTGCATCTCTAGCATTTTCTCTTCATTTACTCACTCACCACTCTATTCATCTTACTGTCTTCTGCATGCTAGGCCCTGTGCTAGGTCATTGGAACAGTGGTCTCTATCTCAGTCTCCAAACCCCTGCTGGCTCCCATCGAGGACTTCTGTTACCATGACACCTTCCCTGCTCACATCTGCTCAAGCATCTATACCCTGAATTTATGGACAGGTGTATTTTGCTCTCCATGGTTCCCTTCCAGCTACCCCTCCCTGTGCCCCAAAGTGGCAGCCATGGACCTCTTAGCTCCTCCACTTCTCATGAGGAACAGCATGGAAAATAAAGGGAGGAGCCACTGAAACCATCTCAAGCTTTCTCTCCTGAGCTAACAGGAATACTTTCAACTTAGTCTTTCTCATGCAGGCCTTCCTGTTTCTTCTCCTGTCATGGCTTCTCTGGAGTATACTGGTTAGAGGAGGAAAAGGGATCTTCCCTGGAGTCTCAGGTCTTATGGGAGCTAGAAGGTGGTCTTGGGCATGGAGCCTCCTTATCTCTCGAAGACTTACCTTCCTGTCCTGTGAATGAGAATAATAGAACTCATGGCGGAGGTGGCATTGAAAGAAGGACTCATGAAGTGCTTTAGGAAGGGGAAGTTGTGATTTTGACCATTTGGGCCATGCTGTGTGACACCAGAAGTGCTGGCCCACAGATGACATCTAGGGGACAGGTCTTTCCTGTCCATGAAGGCCACTAGCAGTTTTATTGTTACATTCTGTCATCTCAGAATGGTGGCCGTACTCATCTGGTGCCTTCTCTGCCTCCAGTCTGATGGAAGACTTTGGCTTGGTCTGGGATCAGCATGTTGACATGGTTCCAAGACCTCTACAGACAAATCTCACAGCATGTCCTGATTTCTATCAGACTAAGTTAGCTCCCACCCCTCTGAGAAGCCCAATTAGACCCAATATGAGATGAAAGGGCACTGGGCTGTGATGCTATTCCTGGCAGCTTGACAGTGTCTAGTGCCAGGTCACATTTTCTGAACTTAGAAGAATAAAGGGAGGGCCTCAGTGTCAACATCTTCAGAGTCACAGTGATAGGGGAGGGGATGCTTGGTCAATGTAATGGCTATTTCTGGTTGTCAACTTGACTATATCTGGAATGAACTACAATCCAGAATTGGAAGGCTCACCTGTGATCATGATACAAGTTTCTGACCTGGATTTTGGCATGGAGATTTTGAGAAATAGTGGCTATGAATCCCAGGAGAATAAGGCAAGGAAATCTCTGAGTTCAAGGTCAGCCAAGGACAAAGCATGTCCCAGATCCAGGCATGGTTACACACCTTTAATCTAGGCCACACCTTCTGCTGGAGACCCACATAAAGACATTGGAAGAAGGAAGATTTGCTCTTCTTCACCTGTTTGCTTTGTGGAACTGAGCAACTACTATATCCTTGGACTTCCATTCACAGCTGACCTTTGTTGGGGAGTTGGACTATAGACCGTAAATCATCATAACAAATTCCCTTACTATATAGAAACTATCCTTAAGTTCTGTGACTCTAGAGAACCCCAACTAATACAGTTGGTTTCATTGGATTGATCCATATAGATAATCTGGACGATGTTCTCCGGTACTCTAAAAGAAATGGATTAGGAAAGAGTACTAACCTAGTTGATACTCACCAGTCTACCTCATGTCTGTGGATCACAGAAGAGGGAGAACCAGGAAACATTAAGGAGGTGGATTTGATTGGAATTAAATTGTGGTCAAGCATGGAGATGGGATTTGGAAACCAATACAGCGAGTATCACCTGACAGGTTTAGCCAGAGATGCGATTCAGTTAGATATTTCTTGTTATGGGGAAGGGAATCGTAACGGATGCCCTTGGTGCCTTGTCAAATCTTCTTTTCATGCTGATGCCCACTCCCAGCTACTGAATTTGCTGCTATCAGTCCACAGGTGTCCTACACTCTACGACATAGTCTTTCTCCAAACTGTGCTCAATCTTCCCTACTGAAAAGCCATGTCTTCTCCTACCCAAAGTCAATGTAACAGTCATAGGCAGGGTACACGATGTACTGTACCCACCGGTGGTGAGACCAGCTCTGGGACGATTAGTACTCCTAAGACTATTTCCTTTTTTTCTTCTTCTTTTTCTCTTTTTCCTTTTGTTGAGTCTTTATGTGGCTTGCATATCAGGGTAACTGAGGCCTCATAAAATGAACTGGGCAATGTTTCTTTTGCTCTCTTTTGTGGAATAATTTGAGGAGTATTAGCATTAGCTCTTCTTGGAAAGTCTGGTAGAATTCTGCACTAAAACTGCCTGGCCTGGGGTGTTTTTCTTTGTTGTTTATTTTTGTTGGAAGACCTTTAATGACTGCTTCTGTTTCACTAGCCAGTATAGGTCTCTTTCAATAGTTTACCTGATCTTGATTTCACTTTTGTAAGTGGTAGCTATTGAGAAAATTATCCATTTCTTTTAGATATTCTCATTTGGTGGAGTACAGGTTTGAAGGTTATGTCCTTATGATTCTCTGGATATTCTGGTATTTGTTTTGTTCATCTTTTGCTTCTACTTTTATTAATTTGCATACTCTCTGCTTTCTCATTGATTTGGACACATTTGTTGAACACAGTTTGTCTAACTTGTTGATTTTCTTACAGAACCAATTCTTTGTCTCACTGATTCTTTATGTTCTCTTTGTTTTTATTTTACTGATTTCAGACCTCAGTTTATTTCTTGCTGACTACTCTTCTTGTGTGTGATTACTTTTTTTTAAGTTCTAGAGTTTTCAGGTGTTCTGTTAAGTTGTTGGTATGAGATCTCTCCTATTATTTTTGGAAGTGCTTGGTGCTGTAAACTTTTCTCTTAGCACCACTTTCATTGTGTCCCATAAGTTTGGGTATGTTGTGCCTTCATTTTCATTGAATTCTAGAAAGTCTTTAATTTCTTTCTTTATTTCTGTCTTGACCCAGTTTTCATTAGTAGGGAGTTATTCAGGTTCCTTGAGTTTGTTCTTTTTCTGTTGATGTTGATATAAAGTTTTAATCCATGGTGGTCTGGTAGAATACAGGGAGTTATTTCAGTCTTCTTGTATCTGTTGAGATTTGTGTTGTGTCTGAGTATGTGGTCAGTCTTGGAGAAAGGTCCATGAGGTGCAGAGTAGAAGGTGTATTCTTTTGTGTTTGGGTGAAACGTTCTGTAAATAACTGTTAGGTCCATTTGGTTTATAATAACTGTTAACTCCAGCATTTCTGTTTAGTTTTTGGTTAAATGATCTGTCTGTTGGGGAGAATGGGGTATTACATTCTTCCACTATCAGTGAGTTGGGGTCAATATGTGATTTAAGTTGTATTGATGTTTCTTTTACAAACTCGGGTGCCCCTGTGTTTGGGGTGCAAATGTTAAGAATTGAAGTGTTATCTTGATGGCTTTTTCCTTTGAGGAATATGTAGTGTTCTTCCCTATCTCTTTTTTAGTTTTGGTTTAAAGTCTATTTTGTTGCATAATAAAATGGCTGCTCCAGCTTGCTCCTTAGGTCCATTTGCTTGGGATATCTTTTTCTAGTCCTTTATCCTGAGGTAATGTTTATCCTTGATGTTGAGGTGTGTTTCTTGGATGCAACAGAAGGATGGATCCCGTTTCTACATCCATTCTGTTAGTCTGTGTATTTTTACTGGGGGATTGAGACCACTGATATCGAGAGATAACAATGACCAATGATTGTTGATGCCTGTTACTTCATTGTTGTTTTTGGTGTGTGTGTGTGTGTGTGTGTGTGTGTGTGTGTGTGCATCTGTGTGATTCCCTTTATTTTGATTTTACTGGTGTGGGATTATATATTTCCTATGCTTTCATGGGTGTAGTTAACTTCCTTACATTGGAATTTTCTTTCTCATACATTCTGTAGGGCTGGATTTGTAGCTAGATATTGTTTAAATTTGACTTTATTACAGAATCTCTTATTTTATAAATCTATAGTGATTTAAAGTTTTGCTGGGTATAGTAATATAGGCTGACATCTGTGGTCTCTTAGAGTCTGCAGCACATCTGTCCAGGACCTTTCTGGCTTTTAGAGTCTCCACTGAGAAGTCAGGTGCAATTTGAATAGGTCTGCTCTTATAGGTTACTTGGCCCTTTTCATTTGTAGCTTTTTAACATTCGTTCTTTGTTGTGTATATTTAGTGTTTTGATTATTAGGTAGTGAGGGGATTTTCTTTTCTGGTTCAATCTATTTGGTTATCTGTAAGCTTCCTATACGTCAAATGTATTTTCTCCTTTTGGTTAGGGAATTTTTCTTCTATTATTTTGTTCAAAATATCTTCTGGGCCTTTGAGCTGTGATTCTTCTTCTTCCTCTATTCCTGTTATTTTTGCATTTGATCCTTCCATGGTGTCCCAGAATTCCTGGATGTTTGGTGTCAGGAAATTTTTAGAATATTCATTTTGTTTCACCAGTGTATTCATTTCTTCTATAATATCTTCAGTGCTTGAGATTCTCTCTTCCACTTCTTGTATTCTGTTGGTGAAGCTTGCCTCTGTAGTTCCTGTTTGACTTCCTAAATTCTTAATTTCCAGAATTCCCTTTATTTGTGTTTCCTTTATTTCATCTTTGTGCATTATTTATTTATTATTTCTTTAAGGTATTTATTCATTTTCCCCAGCTTTTGGTTTATGCTTTTCTTTAAGGGATTTATTAATTTCCTCACACTGTTTGTATTTTTCTGGATTTCTTTTTCTTTTTTTTCTTTTCTTTCTGCTCCCCGCCCCTTCAGCTGCTGTTTATTGACATTCAGGTAGGCATATAGCAACAGGCCTGGAGATGCTGAAGAACAGAAGGTGGAGAGTGGAGTGTCTGCAGTGAAAGTGGAGTGGGGTGTACATGGAAGACAAAGCTGTTGGGAAAGCAAGTCAGGGCCAGTGCCAAATATAAGCTACACTGGAATCCTGAGCCCCATGCCCTCAGCCCCTACTCTTGCTGTCTCCTGACTCCAGGCCAGGACTGGGAGTTCTTTGGGCAACTTTGTACAGGAGCAAAGTATACAGAGATGTTATGTTACTCTCCTTTTGTGATACAGTGAGAGAGTTTCCAATCCTACATTCCTCCTTCACCCCTGGTTTGGGTAAGGTCATATGATTGACAGCTGGACTCTTTCATTTTTCAGAGGCATTAATTTTTCCTGATGCCCCAGTCCACCAGCGCCACACCCAGAGTGAGCACTACAAGCATTGCTGGCCTAATTGATGGGGTGGGGGAGGAGATGGAAGAGGGGCTAGAAGAGGTGCTCCAGAGAGCCATCAATGCACAGGCACTACACACATGGTATGGGTAAAGTCAGAGCTAGGGTGCCACCCAGTCAGCATAGTTTCCCTTCTTGAAGAAGCCTCAGACCTTGCCAACATTCATGGTCAAGTTTACATGGTCAACCTCCTCAACCCAGGTATCTCATTCTGCATCCTTACACAATACAGGGAAGATGCCATGGTACAGATGAGCCTGGTGAGCTGTCTGGGGGATTGCCCATCAGCAATGATGGGAGCTCAAGGGTGGTACTGGGCCACTTGGTGAACACTCCTGCCAGCCCTAGTGACCAGGATAATAGCCCTACTGCAGCACTTGAAGCAGGCCTCCATGGTGCCCATGGCAACAGCTTTTGTGGGTTTGTTGGTAATAGATGCCAGATAGTGGAGTTCCTTGAATAACTTCAAGTGGTAGGTGGCAGCCTCTACCTCATAGGCAGTCAGGTGCTGCATATGAACAGCCTCCAGAGGATAGTTCCCTTAGTCTATTCCTCCAGATAGCATGACACAGTCTGCTCTATCTAGGACTGTGTTTGCCACATAACTGTGTCAGCATGGCTGGGATGCAGTTTCTTGATGATGCTCTCCAGCATCTGTATGGTACACATAACAGACTTCCCAGATCGGTTGCATCACTTGATTATCAACTTCTGAGCCAGGAAGCTCTTCTCTGCAAGAATCTCAATGCCTAAGTCACCACGAGCCACCATGATCCCATCAGTGCCTTCCAAAATCTCATCACACCTGCAGGCATCTGCATGGTTCTCGATTTTGCCAATGATCTTATTGTTCTTGCCCTTCTCTCCCAGGGCTTTTCTAACCCCATGCACACTGGCTTCCTTGTGGATGAAAGATGCAAACACCATGTCTACGTCCTGCTCCACTCCAAGTTTCAGATCCTGGACGTCCTTTTCTGACACAGCAGGGAGATGCACAGCAGTTCCAGGAGGGTTCATTCCTTCTTGCTGACCAAGTTGCCACCATTCTCTTCTTCTGTCACCAGCAAGTCAGCACCTTTCTCCTTCATCTACAGTAAAATGAACCTACCATCCATGCAGATTTATTTATTTATTTACATCCCAAATGCTGCTTCCCTCTCAGTTCCCCCTCCCAGAGTCCCTTCCCCATGCCCACTCCCTTTTGCTCGTGAGATGGTATCTCCCCACCCTGGCCAATTAACTCTCTAAAGGATTAGGCACATCCTCTCCCACTGAGGCCAGACAAGGCAGCCCTCTACTATATATGTGCTGGTGGTCTCAGATCAGCATGTGTGTGCTCTTTGGTTGGTGGCTCAGGCTCTGAATGCTCCCAGGGGTCCAAGTTAGTTGATACTGAATTGGTTATTCATGTAGATCTCACTGCTCACCCCCACCACCCTGCAGATGTTCTTATAGTCCAGCCACAGGTTGTTCTCTTCACACGTTTCCATGTAGGCATTGTCCAGGGTGATCTTTGGAGTGGATCCCTTCTTCAGCTCCACTTCCCCAGTGCTGCTGCTTTTGATGAATCCAGTCTGGATCTCAGGTCCCTTTGTGTCTAGAGCCGCTGCAACAGAAAGGTAGACAATGGCTTCAGATTTGAAGCTTTCTATGGCTGCATGGTCTTTCTCGGTGGCCTCTGCATGGTACTCATGGCTCCCATGAGAGAAATTCAGCCGAGTCACATTCATTGGAGACTTAATCATCTCCTTCAGCATCGCCACAGATTGGGAAGCAGAATCAATGATACAAATGATACCAGTGTTACAGGCATGCTGGGTGTGGAGACAATGTCCAGGCGGTACATGTGATCTAGGAAGGTGTCAGCCATGGCTGCACAGAACTGCTGGGATTGAATGAAGGCAGCCCCTGCTTCTTTGTGTGGCTTAGGCATGGTTTCTGAGGTCCTCAGACATACTCTGGATTCTGCTGCCATATCTAAATTGGACATCTGCAGAGTCAAGGCATGTCACTGCTGTGCCTTTCCTGGATTTCTTTAAGGGATTTATTAATTTTATCTTTAAAAACCACTGTCATCTTCATCTAGTTGGTTTTAAGGTCTTTTTTCTTGTGCTTCAGCTACGTTGGAATATTTAGGGCCTGCTGCAGTAGGAGCTGGGCTCCAGTGGAGACATACTGCTTTGGCTGTTGTTGATTGTGTCTTTATGCTGTTGTCCAGGTCTCTGGTTTGGGATGATTATAAGTCTAGGTGCTGATTTCTGGGTTTGTCTTTGTTGAGTGGGTGTTTTGTTCCTGCTTTTCTGTTTCCTTCCTGGATTTTTTTTGGGAGGTGTGTTGCCTGTTTTCCTGGCTTGCTCAGCTGCTGTATTCACAAGGAACGCCTGCCGGTGTTGGAGGCTGAGATACTGGGGTGAAGTTGGGGGAAGGAAGGTTAGACTTTCTGCTACAAAGCTGGGGATGGAAATGGGAGGACTGGATCTTAGGAGCAGCAGCAGGAGAGGTGTGGTCCCATTTTCAGCCTACTGGTTGCCCTGGGAGGAGTAGCTCTTGTGTTAGCACAGGGTGCTTGCTGGAGCTGAGGTTTGGGATGCAACAAGGAGTAGGGGGAGGAGTGTTAGAAGGGGAAATCTCCCATGGGAGATGAGAGATGGATGCATGTGTGTGCATGAGTCTCTCTCTCTCTCTGTCTCTGTCTCTCTCTCTGTGTGTGTCTCTGTCTCTGTCTCTCTCTCTCATCCTCTGTGTCTCTCTCTGTCTGTCTCTGTCTCTGTCTCTCTGTCTCTCTGTCTGTCTCTGTGTCTCTGTCTCTGTCTCTGTCTCTGTCTCTCTGTCTCTGTCTCTGTCTCTGTCTCTGTCTCTCTCTCTCTCTCTCTCTCTCTCTCTCTCTCTCTCTCTCTCTCTCTCTCTCTCTCTCTCTCTCTCTCTCTCTCTCTCTCTCTCTCTCTGTGTGTGTGTGTGTGTGCCAAGGTGTTCTGCTGTAGAGCTGAGGATGAGACTGAGGAATTCAAATTGGGGTAATGGAGGAGAGAAGCTGTTCAGGTAGCCTACTTGGTTTTCTGTCTTTAGAGGCCTGTGGGTTAGTTTGGGTGTGTCTTCTGAAGTTGGGGCCTAGTTTCTTGTTCTGCCATGCTAGTGTGTTCCCAGTGAATGCCTGTTGGTGTTAAAGGCTAGGATAATGGGATGAGCTGGGGGAAGGAGGGTTGGGAAAAGAGATCTTTGCGCATGGTTGTGGGTGGAGTCAGTGGGAGAAAGGGAGACAGCAGCAGGTTTCCTGCTCTAGAGCTAGGGCTGAGACCTAGCCTGGTGGTGGCTGGGTCTCAGATCAGCGGGACAGGTGTGGGGTCACCTTCAGTCTACTTGTTGTTTTGGTAGGAGAGGCCTTGGGATGGCACAGGTTGCCTTCCGGGGTTGGGGTCAGGGACAAAGCAATGGATGGGGAGAGAGATTAGAAAGGTAAGATCTGTGGGATTCTGTTGACTTAGATTTTTCAAAACCTACTTTAATAAAGGTTCTTAAATACTTCAACCTTCCTTCTAGCACACTTCCTACAAGAAATAGTGGAAAAGAAAGGTTAGTAGGGCAAAGGGGGATGTGGACCTGTTTAGAAACAGTTCTTTGAGGTGATTCCAATCTTCCCCGTCAGCAGTGCAGACCTCTAGGAAAACACTAACACGAATCAGCAACTTCAGTTCAGTCCATTCAGCAATCACCACTCACAAATCAGCAATGGGCAATTTGATCCAGAAGAAACCCCTAGGCTCTACCTGAGTCCGTGGAAGCAGCAAGAAGCTGCTGGAATATCGTGAGAAGTTCTTTGGCGAGTTCGTCTATAAAGTCATGACTAGCAAAGATCAGCAACTGTGGGGCAAGGTGAGCCAATGCCAGAGCTTCTTCCCACTGTTGTGAGGTCATGTTTATATTCTTTCTAAACATTATGCATCCTCTCATATGTCTGCTTTAGCAAAATATTCTCTCACCTATGTCTGCTTCACTAAAACATCCTTTCATATTTCTGCTTCAGCAAAATATTGTTTCATGTGTCTGCTTCGGCAAAACATTCTTTTACCTGTATCTGCCCCAACAAAACATCATATGACATAACTGAGTTTCCAAAGAAACCAGAAATTTCTACTTCAGGATTCAAAGCAACTGGGATCTGGGAGCAGGGTGGTGTGTGTGTGTAGTGGCTATTCCTGGTTGTCAACTTGACTATATTTGAAATGAACTACAATCCAGAATTGGAAG
>NC_034599.1:90659202-90663607 GCF_900095145.1 Mus pahari
TGTGTGTGTGTGTGTGTGTGTGTGTGTGTGTGGAGAGTGGACATGGTAGTAAGATGCAACAGAATGTGGGCTTGGAGCTCTGGTTTTCTAATACAGTGTGTGTGTGTGTGTGTGTGTGTGTGTGTGTGTGTGTGTGTGTGTGTGTTGGTAGTGAAGGCTGCCACAGGTTTTCTCCTGCAGAGTAGGGGAGGATACTGGATCAGGGGGAACCGAAGCCTTGTCTGTCTCTTGGGGACAGTCACCTCTCATCAGTGCATCCTTCCAGGCTCGTACCTGCCATTTTGTTTCTGTATCTCTGTCCTTGAGTTATATTCAAAAACTGAGTTGTGTTGTCGTCTGTGGAATACTCCATGTGCAGATTTAGTGTGTAAAAGGAATTGAATAATGTTTGTTGATTAATTAATAGACTGATACTTAAAGTTCCCTTGAAACACTGGCTATCAATCATGAGTCTTGGATGGTCAGGGCTGTAGGTTTCAGTTAATGGTTCCACGTTAACTGTTTGGTTTCTGGGTGAATCACTTCTTTTTGTTTCCTCATTAACTCTACTGAGAGGTTATTTATTTATTTAATCACATATTTGAAGTATGAGTCAATGAGTTTTTTTTTAATTATTGAAATCTGTAAAGCCATTGCCACAGTCAAGACAAAAACCAAGTTTCATAACCCTTTTGATTTATTTTAGCCTTTATTATCCCTGGGCCATTTATCTATTTTTTTTCAAATGTGTTCTTTTTTTTTCAGTAAAAGTCAAGTTAAAAGTTGTAGCTTTCATATTGGTTATATTTTATATAGAGCCATATAGTATTATTTTTTAATGTTTAGTTTCCACCCTGCATAGCAATTTTGAGATTCATTCACATTCTAAATATGTTAGCAGTCCATTCCTTTTTTAATTTAAAATTTGACATATGTGTATATATTCATGTGTAGCTGTAAGAAATAATACAACGACAAAACCGTGCATATAACGTTTTGCAAAACAAACATATTATTTTTTTAATTTTTTTTATTATTATTATTTTATTTATTTACATTTCAAATGCTATCCCAAAAGTTTCCTATACCCCTCCCCCCGCCCCTGCTCCCCTGCCCACCCACTCCCACTACTTGGCCCAGGCCTTCCCTTGTGCTGGGTCATATAAAGTTTGCAAGACCAAGGGGCCTCTTTTCCCAGTGATGGCCGATTAGTCCATCTTCTGTTACATATGCAGCTAGAGACACAAGCTCAGGGGGTACTGGTTAGTTCATATTGTTTTTGCACCTACAGGGTTGCAGCCCCCTTCAGGTCCTTGGGTACTTTCTCTAGCTCCTCCATTGGGGACCCTGTGTTCCATCCAATAGCTGGCTATGAGCATCCACTTCGGTGTTTGCAAACACATTATTAAAACCAAGATAATGACAATGATTGAGTAAGCCTCAAAGAAGGAAGCTGTCCATGGTCCTATGTTAGACAGATCCATTTTCCTCGTACCTACCACCTCCTTAAAAACTAGACCACTTTAAAAGGCTTGCTGTATTTATTTGTATATACTTGTATCTGTGTCAGTGTTGAGTGCATGCATGTGCATTTATGTGAAGTTTTGCATACCTATGCATGCATGCAGAGGCCAGAAGAGGACAAGTAACCTCTTCTGCCATCCTCTGCCTCTCTTTTAGGCAAGGCGAATCTGAGTTATGATGGAAGTCAATGAACCTCAGCAGTCCTGTCTCTGGCTCTCTTGAAACCCAGGTTACAGGTATTTGAGGGGATGACTGATGTGTTTGTTATGTGGGTGCTGGGATCGAAACTCTGGCCCCCATCATCATGCAATAAGCTTCCCTATTGCCTGAAACATTTTTCTAAACCTAGCACACCCCCCTTGAAGAGTATTTCTAATTCACTGCAAACTTGAAGAGTTTCCATATGTAGCCTGCCTACTCACACGCATTTCCAACATCTTCCACTAGAGGGGATGGTTGTTGTAATTAATGAATCCACATTGATATCTCAAGTTTTATCACTAATATCTCATTTACATCAGAATTCCCTAGTGTTTTATGCTCTGTGAGTCTGGACAAATGTGTTATGATATGTACCTTAATTACAGTACCATGCAGAGTAGTTTCACAGCGCCTTCCCCATCCTCAGTGCTCCTCTAGTTTCCTTTCATCTCCCTGCCCCTGACTTCCACAGATCACTTTATTATCTCCGTGATTTGTCTTTTTTCAGAATGGCATCCCATTCAAGTAGTTGTGATTTCTATTATATTTATTCATCTTCTCTATTTGCTGCCTTTTTCATTACTATTTGTCTTCTAGTTTCTATTAATTTGTAGCCTTTTGTGTTTGTGTATATGTGTGTGTGTGTTAAAGATCTGACTTAAAAAAACCCTTGTTTTTATGTGTAATGTTTTACTTGTCTGAAGTGAACACTTGTCCATCATGTGTACACTGCACATATATTCACAGAACCAGCTTGAGTCCTCTGAGTCCTGTGTCCAAAGTGTGTAGTGTCTTCAACAACAGGACTTCCCTTCAGCCGCCGAGACCAAGGGCAGAAGCAGCAGAATGTACTGTTTTGGGAGGAATTTCTTGGACTACCCTGACCCAAACTCTAAGGGATGCCTCTTATATCTCCCTCTTCCTCCCTCTTATTTATTAACCTCCCTTCCCCTCTCTAATTAACGTCCGCATCTCCATTTTTTCATTTTTCCCTTCATACAATCCCTTCTGCTCTCTAGACTCCTCTTCTTATGCCCCCATTTCTTTCCCATTCCCACCATTACTTTCCTGCTTTTTAAGGTTACTCCAGGTTATATACTCACGTCTAAAGACTTGGAGCTAGGCTACACAGGTAAGAGAAACCATGTAGCTCTTGTCTTCTGATTTTCTGTTACCCCACTCAGTATAACACCTTCTACTTCCCTCCGCAAATATCATGATTGTATTTTTTTTTTACATCTAACTAGTATTCCATAGAGTATGTATCACATTTGCATTACCCATTCTTCTGCTTAAGGACTATATGGTTGTTTCCACTTCCTGGTGATTGTGAATAGAGCAGCAGGTATAGTGGAGTAGGCATTTGAGTCCTGTGGACATATGCCATGGAGTGGTATAGATGGGTTGTAGGAGCTAGTTCTTTTTAGCTTTTTGAGTATTCTCCATACTGAGTTCTCCATACCCCACAGAGTGGCTGCACTAGTTTGCAGTTGCACAGTGAATGAGACTGTCTTTACCACAACCTTGCCAGTATTTGTTATCAGTTGCTTGGTTGGTTGGTTTTTGCCCCCCTGACTGATTGAGATGAGATTTCAGTTGCTTTTACTTGCATTTCCCTAATTGCTAAATCTGATGAATGCTTTTTGAAATATTTCTTATCCAGTTTATGTCCTCTATTGAGAACTCTCTGTTCATATATATATATATATATATATATATATATATATATATATATATGTATTGGATATATATATACAATATTATATATAGGTTCTAATATACATATATGTATGTATATTAGATGCATCTAGGAATATAAAATAAAACATGTTGCTTTCATAGTTTTTGCTGGTGTTATCCTTTATATTAATTAAGAATAACAAAATGGATTTTTCACTCCGGTGTCTCTCTAAGGTGGGTCCACTCAGGAGAGCACAGGCTGCAGAAGCAGCAGGATATTGGGGACAGGGTCCTACAGGACTATATCTGCAGCCAGGAGGTGGGGCTGTTCCACAGCCCTCTGCACTGGTCTTGCCAGAAGAAACCTGGTCTCTCAGGAGTACTGACACAGGCTTACAGACTCACAGGAGGAACAAGCTCCAGCCAGAGAAGGAAAAACATCTAATACCAGAGATTACCAGATAGAGAAAGGAAAACACAAAAATCTTACCAACAGAAACCAAGACTACTTGGCATCATCAGAACCCAGTAGTCCCACCACAGCAAGTCCTGGATACCCCAACACAGAGGAAAAGCAAGATTCAGATTTAAAATCATATTTCATGATGCTGGTAGAGGATTTTAAGAAGGACATAAGTAACTCCCTTAAAGAAACACAGGAGAACACAGGTAAACAGTTAGAAGTCCTCAAAGAAGAAACACAAAAATTCCTTAAAGAATTACAGGAAAAGACAACCAAACAGGTGAAGGAATTGAACAAAACCATCCAGGATCTAAAAATGGAAGTAGAAACAATAAAGAAATCACAAAAGGAGACAACTCTGGAGATAGAGATCCTAGGAAAGAAATCAGGAGCCATAGATGCAAGCATCACCAACAGAATACAAGAGATGGAAGAGAGAATCTCAGGTGCAGAAGATTCTATAGAAAACACGAACATAACAACTAAAGAAAATGCAAAATACAAAAAGATCCTAACTCAAAACATCCAGGAAATCCAGGACACAATGAGAAGACCAAA
>NC_034599.1:90663679-90665031 GCF_900095145.1 Mus pahari
GTGGATGCTCACAGCCATCCGTTGGATGGAGCACAGGGTCCCCAATGAAGGAGCTAGAGAAAATACCCAAGGAGCTGAAGGTGTTTGCAGCCCCATAAGGGGAACAACAATATGAACTAACCAGTAACCCCAGAGCTCCCTGGGACTAAACCACCAATCAAAGAAAACACTTGGTGGGACTGGTGGCTCTAGCTACATATGTAGCAGAGGATGGCCTAGTGGGTTATCAGTGGGTGAGAAGCCATTGGTCCTGTGAAGGTTCTATTCCCCAGTATAGGGGAATGCCAGGGCCTCAAAGTGGGAGTGGGTGGGTTGGGGAGCAGAGGGAGGGGGAGGATATAGGAGATTTTCGGAGGGGAAACTAGGAAAGAGAATAACATTTGAAATGTAAATAAAGAAAATATCTAATAATAAAAAAAGAACAAAATGAAATGTCTTATGTTCACATTTTTCTTTTGCAATACTTCATACAGTTCAAAGATCCTGATCTACATAGTTTCCTTTTCAGTGAAAAGCTTCTTTTTCAAAAAAAAGTTTTTTTTCAAGTTACACTTCTTTCAATTTTTCCTTATCTGAGCCAGTCTTTAGTTCCCCTTTTCTTCTAAAGGATAATTTTGCAGGGTTTTTTGTTTGTTTGTTTTTTGTTTTTAAATTTTTCTTTAACCTTTAAAATAACCCTCTTGTTTGCATGGCCTCTGAGCAAAAGTCAGGCTTATTTCTGATCAGCACCAGTTATATATTTTTTCTTTTTATTTATTCTTCTCTCACACAATACATCCCAGCTGCGTCCTCCCCTACCTCCATTTCTCCTAGTATCCCCACTACCCTTCTCCTATCCACTCCTCTGTTACACTTCAGAAAAGAGCAGGCCACCCAGGGATGTCAACTGAACATGACAAGATAGAATGCGACTAGGCACAAACCCTCATAGCAAGGCTGGACAAGGTAAGCCAGTGGGAGGAAAAGGGTCCTAAGAGCAGGAAAAAGAGTCAGAGACATCCCCATTCCCACTGTTAGGAGTCCCTCAAAATCTGTAAACTAAGCAACCACAGCATGTATACCGAGGACCTAGCAGAGACCCCGGCAGGCTCTGTGATTACAGCATGAGTCTCTGTGAGCTCGTATGATCCCTGCTTAGTTCATCATCTGTGGGCCATGATCTTCTGGTGGCACATGACAGTAGGATTTGCTGAAGGAGCAGGGGGATCCCAAGATCACATGTTCTCTTCCTCTAGAGGTAAGCCTTGCTTCCCTGCAGTGTGACAATGACAGAGTTAAAAGCAGCAGCAGCAGCAGCAGCAGCAGCAGCAGCAGCAGCAGCGTTCCTGTCTCTTTTTTTTTTTTTTTTTTTT